>NC_054534.1:39499725-39579725 GCF_017654505.1 Polyodon spathula
GTGTCTAAACATAATTTGTATTAAATTCAGTATATCAGTGTGATTTTGCTTGTTTATTAGGTTGTTGGCCCCAAGAGCAATACAATTAAAGATGTTTTTTTAAATACACCCTCTATGAACTAGCGATTGTCCCAATTCTACTTATCTACGATGTGGTATTTTTACAGCTCAATCTACAACCTACACTGTGACAGTCAAAACTGGAGACAAAAAGTATGCTGGAACAGATGCTAATGTGTTCATTACCCTGTATGGCGATAAGGATGACACAGGTAAGGTGTATTCGTTTGCTTGAGCAAAATAAAAAAAAAAGGCTTAACTGTGCTAAAAGACAATCCTATAGTGTTTTGTAAAACAAAATAATATATACAAGAGATGTACAAAATGGTTGGGGCAAACCAAGCCCTCTGATTGGCGAAGACCCATGTACAAATCCCACCACAGCCGCTCTGTACAACATTCCAAGTTGTACAGTATTTTCCTGTACTTGTTTTTACTATATGTGTACTTTATTTTGCTGGATAAAACAAAGTATTTATATATGTTATTAAAGCTAACACCATCGGCACCGACACCATCCTTGCATAATAGAACCAGATTAAAAAAAAAAAATCCCGATTGCTCTAATCCAACACAGCGATAAGCCTTATCCGCAAAGTATACTTTCTAATTAAAAAAACATAGGCTACAGATGACCAACAACCAATACTTTTGGGATATGCCTGCCACAGGTGAGGTATTTGCTGAGCATTTTTTATCAGAGCTGTGGATAGGCCCCTCCGGGGAGTGACATCCTCAGTCCTGCCTACCAAGGCAATAAGTAGTCACTCCGCAGAGATCACGTTCTCTTTTGCGTCGAACCCGCAAATGCGAGTGATGCAACCTCGTCATCTTCTCTTTTGGGGATCCGGGGTTACATCCATAACCTACCCTTCCCTCTCACTTTGAAGATGGCCAACAACCAATACTTTTGAGAAAATATATCAAAGCCTTCGCGAGGAAGGCTGAGCAGAGACAGCAGATGAGGGATGTCTCGTTAACACCAAACTAATGTTTCTGGTGTGAACTTGCAACCTCAGGGACCCTTGTACCTAATGAAGGCATAGAGGGATCTACAATATTTGTTCCTTTGTTTTTTGTCAGCTCCGAGGTGCCCCGCTAAAGGGATATCATGTGCCAGCCTCATTACCTCAGGCCGACAAGACGGGGGAACCAATAATTGTGTTTTAGGCTGCCCTGTGCCTGTTTACCCTATACAGTAATTGCCCCTTGATAATGAAATGTGGAAATACTAGTGCCAGAGATCAAATGATTCTTAATGTTAGATCTCCCTCCCGACCTACGAGACAGCTGCCTCCCGGAGAGCTGCTGTGCTGGGGCCCCATGTCCGACGTTCCCCCGTCCTTGCAGGCGGCCCCAGAGTAGCTGGCACGGAAGCCTGAAGGCGATGCGTCAGGTCGCCATATGGTGCAGTGGGGATCGGAACCGTCCGGGTCAATGTCTGTGTCATGGGTGAACGTCAGCGTCTCATCCTCTCCCATACCGGAGTACAGCACCTACTCAGCCACCTGTCGCAACGCCTCCCGCTCTCAGCCTCCCGCTCCTCCTCCATTGTTGGCCCAAACGTATGGCCAGGGGAGTGAGGCGGGTCCAGTAAGGCTTACTTGTCCGCATTCAGGACCCTGGCCTGTGACAGCCAAAGCTGTCTGCACCCCACTACCAGACTTGCCAGGCTTCTGCCCTTGGAAGCCTGAAATTTGCAGCAGCGTTCCGGAAACCAAGCGCAGCTCTGAAGGTACTGGTTCAGGGAGGGGCGCCGATCACTAGATGCCATCCAGGCAAGCCGTCAGGAGACCTATCGTGTTGGCCAGGCATGTTACTTGCGCTTTGGCTGTGTATGCTTTTTTTAAGGTGGGCTTCTGTTATCCTGTTATTTCTTCTCCTGCTGTGCAAAGGAGTCCCCATCCCAAGAAGCAGCAATGTACAGTGGCTTGCGAAAGTATTGACCCCCCTTGGCATTTTTCTTATTTTGTTGCCTTATAATCTGGAATTAAAATGGATTTTTATTTGGATTTTGTGTAATGGACATACACAAAATAGTCCAAATTGGTGAAGTGAAATGAAAAAAATAACTTGTTTCAAAATATTCTAAAAAATAAATAACAGAAAAGTGGTGTGTGCATATGTATTCACCCCCTTTGCTATTAAGCCTCTAAATAAGATCTGATGCAACCAGTTACCTTCAGAAGTCACATAATTATTTAAATAAAGTCCACCTGTGTGCAATCTAAGTGTCACATTATCTGTCACATGATCTCAGTATATATACACCTGTTCTGAAAGGCCCCAGAGTCTGCAACACCACTAAACAAGGGGCACCACCAAGCAAGCGGCACCATGAAGACCAGTCATGGTCATGAAGAGCTCTCCAAACAGGTCAGGGGCAAAGTTGTGAAGTACAGATCAGGGTTGGGTTATAAAAAAAATATCCGAAACTTTGAACATCCCACGGAGCACCATTAAAGCCATTATTAAAAAATGGAAAGAATATGGCACCACAACAAACCTGACAAGAGAGGGCCACCCACCAAAACTCACGGACCAGGCAAGGAGGGCATTAATCAGGGAGGCAACAAAGAGACCAAAGATAACCCTGAAGGAGCTGCAAAGCTCCACAGCGGAGATTGGAGTGTCTGTCCATAGGACCACTTTAAGCCGTACTCTCCACAGAGCTGGGCTTTACGGAAGAGTGGCCAGAAAAAAGCCATTGCTTAAAGAAAAAGTTTGGTGTTCGCCAAAAGGCATGTGGGAGACTCCCCAGACATATGGAAGAAGGTACTCTGGTTAGATGAGACTAAAATTGAGCTTTTTGGCCATCAAGGAAAACGCAAACCCTGGTGCAAACCCAACACCTCTCATCACCCTGAGAACACCATCCCCACAGTGAAGCACTGGTGGCAGCATCATGCTGTGGGGATGTTTTTCATCGGCAGGGACTGGGAAACTGGTCAGAATTGAAGGAATGATGGATGGCGCTAAATACAGGGAAATTTTTGAGGGAAACCTGTTTCAGTCTTCCAGAGATTTGAGACTGGGACGGAGGTTCACCTTTCAGCAGGACAATGACCCTAAGCATACTGCTAAAGCAACACTCGAGTGGTTTAAGGGGAAACATTTAAATGTCTTGGAATGGCCTAGTCAAAGCCCATACCTCAATCCAATTGAGAATCTGTGGTATGACTTAAAGATTGCTGTACACCAGCAGAACCCATCCAACTTGAAGGAGCTGGAGCAGTTTTGCCTTGAAGAATGGACAAATCCCTGTGGCTAGATGTGCCAAGCTTATAGATACATACCTCAAGAGACTTGCAGCTGTAATTGCTGCAAAAGGTGGCTCTACAAAGTATTGACTTTGGGGGGGGTGAATACTTATGCACGCTCAAGTTTTCTGTTTTTTTTGTCTTCTTGTTTGTTTCACAATAAAAAATATTTTGCATCTTCAAAGTAGTAGGCATGTTGTGTAAATCAAATGATACAAACCCCCAAAAAATCAATTTTAATTTCAGGGTGTAAGGCAACAAAATAGGAAAAATGCCAAGGGGGGGGTCAATACTTTTGCAAGCCACTGTAATCGCTTCCTGTTCCTCCTCACTCATCACCTCATCTCACTTTGAGACGTCCGAGACCGCTGCTGAAGGCATGGTCAGTTCCGGGGTAGGTGGAATACGTGTCTCCCTTTTATCTCTTTTATATATATTATATATATATATATATATATATATATATATATATATATATATATATATATATTGTGAAAGATCCTTTGCAACTCATACAGTTCGTTGCCCCCTTAAGACCAGACCCAGGACACGGAAATGGATTTTGAAGCGCTTACGCGCTATTTTTAATAAACACAAATGACCTAGCTCTCTCTTGGAGCTCTGACTAAACATTAACGGGAACCTAACTAAGCACTCAGGACGGCTAAGCCGTTTACCTGACACAAACACCGAACACAAACTAACACGGGCTTCACTCAGCACTCTCTGTGATACGACTGGACACACACGCAGTCCGGCTCTTCACTCAGCAGTCTTGAGCAAACTGGCTGCCTCTCTTAAATACCCTGCACCTGGCTCTAATTTAGAATTACCACCAGGTGCAGGGGATTAACTAAACCATTAAACAATTAAAACAATTACAAAAAACCCTTAGCCCAATCACCCAAAGTGCATTTTCACATGTTTCTAGCAGGGAGGAATTTTAACCCCCTCCATGCTATCTCACTATATATATATATATATATATATATATATATATATATATATATATATATATATATATATATATATTAGCTGCAAAAAGCAGATGAAAAGGACTCTGTCAGCAGGTGCTGTAGGGTTAGAAAAAGCAGAATACAGTCGGCAAGCAATGTAAGCTGTTTTTTTAAACAGACGCAGTTGCACCACATTTGAAGCTCGGTCCTCAGAAGCCGAGTTGTCGATTCTGAGGAAGTGGCAATCCGACTTCCAGCAATAATTGCAGGGGAACTAACGGAAAAACTTGAAGTGAGAGCTCTTTTACAAAGACTCAGTCACACCTTTGGAGAGGTTAATTTATACCTACCTTACCTACCTGCTTGTGAGAAGCAAAAGAGAACATGATCTCCAGAGTGACTACTTATTCCCTCAGTAGGCAGGACCGAGGATGTCACTCCTTGGAAGGGCCTATCGGCAGCTCCGACATAAAATGCTCAATAAATACCTGACCTATGGCAAGTATTGGTTGTTGGTCATCTTCCAATTGAAAGGGAGCAGACTGGTGGTTTAAAATGCTGGTGTTTTATAAAGAGGACACTGAAAACCACAAGCATGTACACAAAATTAACTTATTCCTATCGCAGGCCACAGATGCGAATCCTATCTTAGGATTACCTACTTCTGCAACATCAGCTCAGCAGTTTCAAAATAAAGTAGTACCAGAGTCCAATACCTACCCAGTGATGAAAAATAAACCAGACGCCTTCCACAGCATTCCTTAAGTACTGTATAACCTGACTTGAGTGCCACCCCTACAACACAAAAAAAATATATATGCAAACTCAAAAAAGGACCATATTTGCAATATGATTTATGAATATTTTTTTTTAATATAAAATGTAAAATGTTATAATTAAAAAGTTACTGTTACATACTTTTAATAAACTATTTTAGTGGCTAATTTATATTTCATATTTAATTAATTCTTTGATTTCCAGGAAATTTTTTGTTGTTTTTTTAATACTGTATAAACAATTTCATCAGCGCAGTAAGACATTTCAGGGTGTGTAGTCATTGTGTAATATAGCACTTCTCTGGTGTGTTAAACACATCACACATCAGAGGTGTGGCATATTGCACGCCCTGTCGAGTGTTATTGATTATGGATTTGAGTTGCCTCTCTGTGAAATCACTTATTATTTATTCTCCCTGGTACTTCATCATCTTTTGTTTCATATTCCATTATCTTTACAGGAATTGTTAACCTCAAAGCTTCTAAGACTTACAAGAACAAGTTTGAGCGAGGGCAGATTGATGAGTTCACTGTGGAGGCTGTGGATATTGGGATGCTGAAAAAGATACGAATCGGGCATGACTGTCAGGGTGAGATGAATCTCAAGTTGTTATAGCAGTTCAAATATATATTGTTCCGCCCCAATAATGCTGACATGGTGTACACTTTGTGTGAGGTATACCAGACAGATACATTACACACAGGACAGCCATGTGCAGTCCAGTACCTGCAGTTGAAAGCTTCTTTGAAAGCTGTGTTTACATAATTCTTTATGGTTTCAGTGGGTTGACATTTGTTAAAGGCAGCGGGAGGTACATGTTGGAGTGCGGTTGGCAGACAGCTGTCAATCACTGATTTAGCTTTTCATTAGTACAGCAGGAATAGTTGAGATAAGATAAGAGTACATCTGGAATGCAATTACACTTAGTTCTTTTTTTTTTTATTTATTTTTTTTTTAAATGCAACAATTAGAACATGATTTGCCATATAAACCTGTCTAAACCCCTGCTGTGTGTGATATTATAACATCTGCCCAGCAGCTGAAATAACCACAGTTTATTTTATAAAACTATGAATACATTGCACCAGCAGGTGCCTTATAGTGAGAAATAAATAACAATGAAATGCTATGTAATCTAAACAAGATGCATGTTATATGCTACCCAAAACAGTTTTTTATTAGCTAAAATACAATCCCAAGCCACTCCACCCTGCTGTTTTTGAGGCAGCATTAGGATGCAGAGACTCCCAGGTGTGTCCTGTGTCCTGGTCCTGCTTTTTCAAGTCTTTGATGCCTTGGCTTGTTGCAGGCAACTCGTCGGGCTGGTTTCTGGACTGGGTGGAGATTGACGCTCCTTCACTGGGTCAAAAGCTGCGCTTCCCCTGCGGGCGCTGGCTGGACAAAGCAGAGGATGATGGAGCGACTGAGAGGGATCTCTTTCCTGCAAACCTCCAGACTCAGGAGTACATTCCATGTAAGCATTAGAGACTATATAGTCCAACTTTTAACAGGCATACTGAGGCCCAGTTAAATCTGAAGAACATGAAGACTGCATGTATTTTAGTATATTAAATATAAATTCTGATTGCTACCAACCCTAGCAATACATTTGAATAAGATGTGTCTATCCTTTTAGTGACTTTTGGAAAGTACCATAAAATACAGCAAACAATGACTGTGATGAATATTACCGATGTCTTGTTGGGTATTTTATGCAGCATTTTCATTAAATCATTGTACATGTTTATCATAGTTTTTATGTGATCTATGAATCTCTCATATTGTTTTTTTTTTTCTGCTTAGATCATTATTTGCAATGTAATTCAAACTATTCCAGCAAAAGATACCTGTAAAATTGTGGGGAAGTGAGGTGGTGAAGCATAATTTTATTGCACCGTCTTCAGAGTTTTACCTACAGGCTTCAGTGTCCAGCACATCCCTAATAGGCTTTCCATTTCAATAACTGCAGTTTTTGCTAGAATGGCATGGTAAATAATAATATGAGCAGAAGCAACCATGCATAATTACATGGAACAGATGATATTATTGTTAGTAAAATATAGAGGATGTAAAGTATTCCTTAACGATATAGCTCAATTGTGGCAGAACACTTTAACATCAGTACATCATTTTTCTGTATATATGTTTTGAACTTTCTTATCTGTTAAAGATTAGCAGTTAATTCATTTAAAAAGCTTTCTTGTTTTACAGTTGTGCCTTACGAGATCACCACATACACTAGTGATATATATGGTGCCGGGACAGATGCTGATGTTTTCATTGCCCTCTATGGGAGAGACAGCATCTGCACTCAGCAGAAATCACTGTGTGTCAACAAGAGAGAAAGGCGCATGTACTTTGAGCGAGGCGCAGCTGATAAGTTTATTGTAGAGGTACGCTGTTTGCCGGATTTGACTTGTTTTTCAAGAGTGTTAAGTAATCTGTAGCATTAAATTCTATCTGTAGCATTAAACCAGAAATAGATTTAATCTCTAATATCAAACACGAGTTAGTGTTAAGCCCCGTTCATACTTCTAACTGCATTGTTACAGCAGTGCCCTGCTTTGTGCCATGCATCCAAGGTACTGCAAACAGCATCCATGCATTCACAGTACAAAGTGACATTGCTATACATTGCTATTGCTATGTTATCTTGTGGATAGCCAATCAGAGTGGCTAGCCTTTAAGAATGTACTTATGTTCTCTGTGCCCAGTTCATTATGCCATATGAAAAAGCAGAGCCTTGTCTTGTTACTAGGTACATTGGTAACAGTGCAGTATTAGTAGTGTGGTAAACCCTGTGTATATTGTCTTTGAAACTAAAATATGTTAAGCATTACAGGACAATGTAAGATGGTATTCAATCAGTGTAGATCTATATTTATCATCTGTAGCCAAGAGGTGTTTGTGAGGTGTAATAAACCAACAGCTCCACTTAGTGTGATATCTATTATAGAGAGAGAATATTGTTGTTCATTATTTATTTATAGTCCTTTAAGTAGCCTTGCAAGGTAGGAGCCTGTTCAGTCAGATGTTTAGATCATACTGCTTTCTTACTTCTGCCTTGCATGTTAAAGTGGAGTTGCCAAAGCCGATACCTGTGGGCTCAAATTAAGTAAGAGTTGTGTATTTATATTTTTTTGTGGATCGTTTCTATATTGATTGTGTCCACAGCTGGAGGATGTTGGTGATGTTATTGAAAAGATCAGAATCGGACACGACGGGAAGGGAATCAACTCTGGCTGGCACTTAGACAGAGTGGAAATCAGGAGACTTCTGCCTAAGGGAAAAGTAAGTAATATAGTGTTATATGTCCCCATATGTTGCTACAACTGTTTAAATAACATAACTGTAATTGTTATTTTCATTGTTAACATCCTGACAAATCTTTACACTTATAACTTTAAAGCCTGTTTCAACTGGGGTTTGAGATCTGTCCTCTAAATCACCGCAGGAAGAGCGATTAAAAAAACAAAAGAAAAGAAAAAGCAGCATAACAGCAACTACCACGTCATGCATCGTTATCATTGTCAGTGCTCTAGAGCGGACATTTTGAAAAGCACTTTGAAACAGACTTGAAAGTTATACGTGTAAAAAGTTGTAAGGATGTTAACAAGGAAAAGAGAAATTACTGGTATGTTAGTTAAATAGTTGTACCAACATGTGGAGATGTATAACACTATATTTATTGGAACCCCACTACTTACTATTTAAGTAGCTCCATTCATACTGATACATCTCAAAGGAGCTAACAAAAATGTAATAAATGTATAACTAAACTTCTAACTGTTCCTTCATGCAACTAAATTTTAAATTACAAGTTGATTTATCCTTTAAGGAAACAAAATATATCTCTAAATATATACTGAAATATATAATGTCATATTTGTCAATATATTGTAATATATTTTAAGGGATTCTTCTTTGAGAAATTGCCTTTTTGCTTCAACACGGTGCCTGAGGTGTTTTTGCTCTCTTAGTGGAGTTTCATGAATGAATTCATGTGCATTATAATTCTCCTCAAAGGGATCAGAGACAGTAATCTTCCCCTGTGAACGCTGGCTTGCTAAATCCGAAGATGATGGGGAGATTGTGCGGGAGTTAGTGCCATCAGAAATCATCCAGGAGAAGCTGCTGAGGGATGGGACGCTGAAGCGTACCGAAAGCATTGTGGAGGATGCCCTGGAGAGTAAGTGCTGCTTTCACATGGAGCATTCTGTCAGCCAAAGAAACCAAAGACCATGCCAGCATTATTAAAGGAATGACTAAATGACTCCAAGAAGCATTCTATTCAGCAGTTATACTTGGAGTGATTGAATTTTACTTTAGGAAAACCAAGTTTCCCTTTCAAGTTTTAAAGAACATTAATACTGAGCTTCAGATTCAAAAGATCATTAGGTTTCCTCCTGTCCCCTCAGCCCACACGTACACAGTGTCTGTGTACACTGGGGATGTGTACGGCGCTGGCACTGATGCCAATGTTTTCCTCACCATCTATGGAGATCTGGGAGACACTGGAGAGAGGAAACTCAGCAAGTCTGAAACCAACTCCAACAAGTTCGAAAGAGGACAGGTAAACTGAAGGGCAGATTTCGTTTATATATCCTTACCCATATATGTTGAGTGGAAAGATATTTCATTGCATTGCACCTCATGTTTTAAACCAGTAAAGCTTTTGAAGTGTGCCACCTCTCTGGCTGTGTCTCTGATAGTTTTATAATTCCGGGTTGACAGAACATGAGCATGGCAGCAAATAAAAAATATGTTAGTTCAAATATTTAAGAGATCTGCAGCAGAATGATAAAGAAGAACATTTTTGAATTCACTGGAAACTGACGCATGTTTCTCTATTTTATTGACCACTATACACCTGAGAGATTGTCTCAGCCAGATTCCAACTAGTAACTATAATAGTAATGCAGTTGTCATTACTTGAAAGGTATTTGATTGACCTTGTCTAAACTATTGCCGTGGTGGTCAATTACCTGCCTAGTAAAGTCAGGTGTTGTTGCTTAAGCATACCGCAGACTTCCTGATACATTGCCACAAAGGAGAAAAAAAAAACTGTAATACATATTACAGTTATACAGTAACAGACAATTAGACTGTGCTGTGTAACTACTTGTAAATGCAATATAAGACTGTGATGACATTCATTGCAGTTTAACTGCAGTTGTCACTTATATGTTGCCTTATGGCAACAGCTGCCAGGAAAGGCTGGATTGCTACAACTGTGAATACCTCCAGCAACGCTGTTGGCTAAACTGAGGCAGGGTGGCTCAAGTTACAGAACAGTTTTCAACCTTAATACAGTTTCACAGCAGTAGATATGTGTAATCTTGTGAATTAATTGTTACCGTAGTTATGTTGTTTATTTGAATAGCAATCTCTAGATTTATTTATTTATTTATTTATTTATTTATTACCGATTTTCTTTTCAACAAATACAACAAAAAAAGGTGACCTGCAGTTTAGGTCATTTTCATGAGCTCTGTAAATAGGTAGTTTGTTGTTTTATGTTTGTAAACAATAAAAGTGATAGACCCCATCGTCTGTTTATCCTCTCCCGTGTAGGTTGATAAGTTTACAATTGAAGCAGTGGATCTGGGGCAGATTTACAAGTTAAATATCCGCCATGACAACACCATGATGAATGCCGACTGGTACTTGGAGCAGGTGGAGATTATGGATAGGGACACAGAGGAGACGTACTTATTCCAGTGTGAGCGCTGGCTCTCCAAGAACAAGGAAGACAAGAAGATTGAGAGGATTCTTTATGTTAAGGTGCATTACAGTACTTCTTCTGAGCCAAAATGTGCAAGACAAATCAAAGAGAACAAGGGCTGTGGTAAAAGTACCTCACATAATGTGTTTTCAGAGCTTTTTGCTCCAAAAATAAACCAATTGAAACTATACCTGAGAGTATTTTACAAAATGAGTTATTATTATTATTAAATTAATTTACACTAGACACCCAGCATCTCTAAACTTTTATTTGTTTTTATAGTACTTATTTAATAAGAACATGTATCCTGTTGCATTTTATTTCTTAATATGGACGGCTACATTACATTTAAGATATTTCCATGCGCAAAATGTATTTAATTACACTAATTTGTACATCATTATAGATTGCCTTTCTAACTCTAGGTTATTAATTTTATACAAAAGACAATTACGGGGGGTGAAAATGAGACACCAACATATTTATGTCAAGTTTTTTCTAAAAAAGTATTTATTTTCCCCCAAAAAATGCTAATTACTATTTTTACTTAAAAAGCAATAAAAATATGTTTTGCAAATACCAGTAACACTGATAATAAGTAAGATGCCGAGCACAGTAGCGCTTTCTAGTGTGAAGTTGCATTTCTTTTTTATCCAGGGCTATGATGGAGATCGGAGCAGCCTCAACAGCTCAAAAAAGAGTTTGAAAGACTCCTCTCTGAGCCTGAAGACTCTGGGCAGCAACATGAACAAAAAGAACAAGAGGAAGAACATCCTGGATGAAATCGTAGAGGAGGGGGCCAGTAAGGGAGCTGCAAGTTAATTTGAAATCAGTGGTTTAGTATTGTGCATTGGATGCTGTAATCAGTGTGGATTCACCAGTTGCACTCGTCAGATAAATAGATGAGAAACTGTTAATATATATCAATCAAAAAATGTATCTACTGGTATAACTGAAGTAGGCCTTACTGCATGTGATATTAAGGTTGTTTTTTTGGAGGGGGCCTCCTTAAAAAATATTTCCATCTGTCTAAATGCTGTAATGTGGATTGACTTGTATTTGTCTTGTCATTATGGAGTTTTGGGGGGGGGGGGGGGGGGGGGGGGGGGTGTTATTTGCTGCTGTTCTTTGTTATAAAATTAGAAATGAGACACTTAATTATGCACACAGCATACAATAGAAGTGTTTTTATTCTTCATATTGTTTTAGTGGTATCTTGTGCCTGTCCTAGTAGTGATGCTTTCTTTCTCTGTTCAGCGATTTCTTACCACATTACTATATCGACTGGTTCAGAGCGGGATTCTGGCACAACCAGTCGCGCATACATCATCATCATGGGATCCCACCAGGTTCAAACAGCCCGACTCTGGCTGGATCTCCCGGAGGACAAAACGGGCTTTGCCCCAGGATCCATGGAGAAATTCCAGGTGGAGGGAGCAGATGTGGGAGAGATCAAGAAAATTGAGGTAAGAGATCACAGATTGGGTTAGGTGGGAGCAGACAAGTGCATAATTCAGATGGAGAAAATAGAAACAATTTGAAATGAGAGAGCAAAAAGATTTAGTTGAAATCGTGACAGTTTATTTTACATACAGGATGCAGAATAAAAATTCCAAGTAAAATCTTAGGGGCCAATTGAATTACATTTTAGCTGGAACAAGCACTTTGGGTTCATGTAAATACTGTATATACAATGAACATAGTGAACCATGTGCAGTATGTTTTTTGAGTTGGTTAACAGACTGTTGATAATGAATCCAAATAGAAAATGGATACTGATCTCTTTACTGAATTCATTTGTATTTTACTAAGCAGAAATTGAATTGGTTCCTTAAAAACCTTGTCTTATTTTATACTGTATTAAAAATGAACAACACATTTTTAAATCTTGATTTATTTTGTTTTTTTGTAAAATAATATGCACACATTTCCAGCTTTTGACTATATAGCCCTGCAAAAATATAAAGAGGTAAAAGAAAATGTGTTTAAACAATGATATGCCTTTGTTAAAAGTACCTGTATAAAACATATGCATAAAATAATTTTAAATCTGAAAAACAAACCAACATATAATTCCTATGCTGTCATAACTTTGCTGCTGTTTCTACTGCTGCCTATGCTTAATCAATCACGGCATATGCAGTATGGAAATTGCTAATTTACAATGAATTATTTCCATTAGAATTTCTTATAATAAAGGAATATAACCTGCAAGGGAAAAAAAAAACATTTTCACACTCCCAAATAGTGGTGCATTGTCAGAATCGGTTTCTCAAGAAAGCAAATCAACATATATTGAGGTCCCATCACTGTGCTAATCCATGATTGAGCTGGAGTGATGCACAGCTATTATACTGAGGAGTGTCTGACACGTCTAGCCTCAGGGCTTAAAATGCATCCCTGCCATGAGAACACATGTCATAAGCAATAGCAGAAAGAAAGAGGGGGAGGTCTGTCGGCATCCACAGCAGGGATTGATCACCTCAAAATAGGGAGAGCAACATGCTTTTTCATGTATCTTTGGTTAATGAATGTATGCTCAGATTGTCTGCAAGAAAAGCAGCTCACTGTGAAGTTATCATATAACATTTTTGTGACAAGTGACGATATGAAGACAAAAAATTGTCATGTGTGTGTTAATGTGACTGTGTGTTTGCGCACACCATGTAAGTGTCCTCCTGATGTTTTTTCTTAGTACAAAAAAGTAATTATTCAGTTTCCCTGCAGTGGCAATGCAGAGAACATCACAGACGTACTAGGATCCTTGCATCGAAGTATTGTAGAATGTTAAGGGTTAATGCAGCATTTTAAGTGGTATTAGTTTTATCCAATCAGATTGTCACAGCAAATCAATTAAAACACAATGGGCCCGATTTTCCCCTCTGTGCAAGTGCAGTGCAACATGAGCTACGATGGGGAAAATACATTAATACTTGCTGCCAGCACTTGCCCACGTTCCCCTATGGTGCCTGGTTTTCCCCTGATGGGTTTGCACATAGGCAAGAGTTATGCGCATGGGAGTGTTTGCCGATGGTTTAATGAGGCAAAGTGGGTAGAGTCTGAGGTATCATTTGTCAAAAGCTACTTTGCCCTCTTATCTGTGGGCTATTGACGAGTGCAATTAAAACATGGTCACATGCCTGTCTTATGAGCACACTGCTGCACCTCTCATGGAAAAAGCAGGTAAAAGCAAAAAAAAAAAAAAAAAAAAAAAAAAAGTTTAAGATGTCTGAGTTTAAGGTTTTATATGATTTGTTCGATCTTGACATAGAACGAAGGCAAAGGATAAGAATCCGGAGATCAGGAGAATCTCTCCTTCCTATGAGCAAAGGATCAGCTTTCTCCCACTTACTGATAAGTGTATTCACCAATTTTGAATTAATAAGCAAACAGCAGCTGCTTTATGCTATATACTCTGTTTAGATTTAGAAGGTATGTGATTCTAATGCTTTGCCTATTGCTGTAAAGGTAACTGCAACACTAGTTTTTTATGCAACAGGTACATTCCATGCAGACATTACAGGCATGAGTCAGTCATGTGTTTCAAGATGTTTAAATCAAGTGAATGGTGCATTGTTAAAAGTGGCCGGTGATTATATACATTTCCCTGAAACCTGATACCAGCAAGCGCAAAATACAGTAGATACATTTCTTTAACATTGCTGGTTTCCCGTGGGTATTGTGTGCAATAGATTATACTCATGTCCAAATATTCACAGCTCACAGATTCGGATGCCACGGACAGCATGCACACAACTTTGCATCTGCACACACCTTTGCCCATGACTGGGAAAAATCGGGCACAGGGTTACCATAATTACTGAAGCTTGAACTGAATCAAGGACAGAATCTTCATATACCATTAATTCATATATATCCTTAATTTTATCATTTTTTTTTTTTTTTTACTTTAAATCAAATATTTTTTAAAAATTCTTGTTACTGGTATGAAGGAAATATATGTAGACTGTACGATTTGCACTGTTGGTAAATTGTGAGGATGAACCTAAATATGTATACTAACCATAATTTGATACTCCCAATCATGAATCAGTTCTCATTTGGGTATGTTTGTTTTTTCTTTTCTACGTTTTGCCAGTATTAAACCATTTTGTTGTATTTAATCCCTGATAACAGCTAGGTCATGATGGGGCCACTCCAGAGAGCTGCTGGCTAGTTGAAGAGCTAGCCGTTGCCGTGCCGACCAAAGGTGTCATGTATATTTTCCAATGCAAATGCTGGCTTGCCAAAGACAGAGGGGATGGTCTCACAGCTCGCATTTTCAGTATACTTGATGCTGACAGCATCAACATTGGACAAAAGGTTAGGCTTTTACATGAGGCATAAAAATTAGCCTACTTTGATTTCATCCTATTGAGCCAGGCCAGAGAAACAAGGTCTTTCATTTCAATATAAATATATACAGAATCATAATAAAGTGCATGCATGCTACATATATTGGTTTGAAAAAACTGAAGTGGTTGCAGGTTAAGGGGATTGTCACAGCAAACCAAATACTTGATAGTGCAGCTGTTTTTTCATTTGTGTATTGTTTTTTCATTTGATATTTATTTATGTAGCAATAAACATGTTTTTTTCCTTCTTTTCTCCCTGTTCCTCCAGGTCCTTTATAAGGTAACGGTTGTCACTGGAGACACTCAGAATGCTGGGACTGATGCCAACATTTACTTGTTAGTATTTGGAGCCAATGGGACTACAGAGGAGATCCTGCTCTGCAAAAATGGAAACAGGTGCAGCAAACAGCCTTCTTTGTGACAGATTCCTCCAAACAATCTGATAAACACTGATAAGCTAATGAAAGACACAAAACAGGCAAACTAAATGTAGTCTTAAAAAAGATATGAAGCATTTATACTTAAATGCATAACTGATGTAAAATATTGCTTTGTTTTGTCAAACACTATACACCCAATGGTAGAAATCACTGTTTGTAACTGCAGCTTGACTTCCATGGTTAGAGGCCTTACACAGTCGTGGACATTCATTGTACAACACATCATAGAAAACTAAATCAGTACTTGTAAAAAATAAATAAATTTAGTCAAAACTTATTAAATATTTATGTTAGATTATTATAACATTATCACCTTGATGCTTTCCAGGTTTGAAAGAGGTCAAGAAGACACCTTTGCTATGGAGATTGATGATGTTGCTCCTCTAAGGAAGATACGAATACGCATAGATGGAAAAGGAAGCCGCCCTGACTGGTTCTTGAATAAGGTACAAGTGTAGCTAGTATAAGCAATACATACAGCACTTTAGGAATTAGTGCTGAATCCAGGTACACATGTAGATAACTTGCTTGCAAGCAGCACTCAGGGGTTATTATATTGCAAGGGTAATATGTATGCCATTAATTTTCATGTGGATCTAATAGCTGATCAGTTTGACATTTCCACATCACTGCAGCTCCCACATCCACTGAATATGAGACTGGACCAGTTTTAGCTGTCACAACTCCAGGGAACCACTTCGTCCCCCTCTGATATTCTCAAGCAAGTACATCTTGTTCGATTTTGAACTGTCGGTCCTTTGCTTGTACTTGTCGGCATTGTACCTGTGACTCCTGATTCCTTATGACCTTGGACATCACATCTGGCTTTGGTCAGTCAAGGCGCAAGCTCATTAGTTGTTGAATGGGGAGTGTTTCTGTATGCAATTAGAAAGTTGTGTAACTTCAGGTGTACAGTGGCCTTCCCTTTAGCAGATTTCAGAGCGTGCTTCATGGTTTGGACAGCACACTCAGCCAGTCCATTTGTCATGGGGTGATACTGAGCAAATTGAACATGCTTCACACCATTTGATTTCAGAAATGTTTCAAATTCAGTGGAAATGAATTGAGGCCCATTGTCAGTTATGAGCTGTTCAGGTATTCCATAATGGCTGAATAGTCAGCGCAACACCTGAATGGTCTTGCTGGGACTGGTTGTGTCCATAACTTGAATTTCTGGCCACTTTGAGTTGGCATCAATCACAATTAAATACACGTGTCCTTCAAAAAGCCCTGCAAAATCCACATGAAAGTGTTGCCACGGGCCACTAGGCCACATCCAAGGATGGAGAGGTAAATGACAATCTGGAGATCAATTCCAGACCTCATATATAGCTTTTAGCCAAATTCTTCATTCTCACTGCACCCCGATGTCTCTTATGTAGTTCTTCTAAAACACGACTGCGTAGTTTAATGGGAATTATTATTAAATGCCCCATATTAGACAACCCTGTTGTACAGAGAGTTCATGTCTTCGTGCATGGAATGGTGAAAACTCACTCTTGATGTCTTCCTTAGTGACAAATTGTCCCATTGAAACCATCTCCAAAACTTGAGATAGTATAGGATCAGCTCTGGTGTCCTTCCTGATTTCACAGCTATTCACAGGTAATTTCTCAGTTTGACTCACATAAAAAAGATCAACAGTGTCCACTTTGTCATTGTGTGTTACCTGTAATGGCAATCTGGAGAGCCCATTCTGGCTGCTGCTAGTGATGGGATGCCCTTTTTAAGACCCAAAATTGTACTGAAATGGCATTGGTCAGTGTTGAGGGAAAATTCTCGTCCATATAGGTACTGGTGGAAATTGCGGACCATAAACAGCATTCCCGGGGCCTCCCTCTCAATTTGGGCATAGTTTTGTTCAGCCTTGCTGAGAGTCCTAGATACAAAAGCAATTTGCTTTTCATCACAACTTTGCAGAACATGGAAAATGACCACACCCACGCCATACGGTAATGCGTCACAAGCAAGCCTGATTGGAAGATTTGAGTCAAAATGTGTAAGTACATCTTGTGAAATCAGCTTCTCTTTAGCCCTCTTAATGCTTCCTCACCATCCTTAGACCAATACCATTCCTTGCCTAGTGAACACAACTGACTTGCATCGCCTGCTGCTGGGGCATCCATAATCACTGCTACTTTCTTAGGTGACTTGTGCAGGCCTGTTGCATTAATTATGTGGCCTAAATACTCCAAAGATTTTTTGAAAAATTCACATTTCTCCTTCTTGACACGCAGACCAAAGTCCTACAGATGCTGTAAAACTGCATCAAGGTTCTTGAGCTGTTCAGCGTCATTCCCCTAGTAATGAGAATGTCATCCAGATAACAGTGTACATTGGGCAGGTCCTGTAACACCTGATCCATAGCCTTCTGAAACAAAGTTGGAACTGAGGCAATACCAAAGTGTAAATGATTGTAGCAAAGCAGTCCCTTTTGTGTGGTGATAGATACTTTTCTTGAGTTTTCCTCCATCCTCATTTATAGGTAAGCATGGGACAAAACTAGTTTGCTGAAGTGCTGACTTCCCGCTAGATAAACAAACAGATCCTCAGTGCGTGGAATCGGATATTGTTCTACACACAGGACAGGGTTTATCATTACTTTAAAATCCCCACATATGTCTACAGAGACGTCTTTCTTCACAACAGGTACAATCGCTGTGGCTCAATCTCTAAAATCCACTAAATGAGTCAATTCTGCTTCCGCTTCCACGCAAAACTTTGGTCTATGTTCTGGCATCAGGGACATATTTGCTTTAATGCCCCTCAAAGTGCTTAGCTCCCGTCTAAATATTGGAACATTTCTTTGTAGCACTGCATCTAGGCTGTAATGTTTACACTGACTAACAGTCCTTATTTCCCCTGTATCCAATTCCATTTTCAATGGTTTTCCTTCTATTAACAGTGTTACACAAATAGTGGCTGTTTCCCTGTTAAGAGTCAGCACATGTAATGCTAATTCAGTATAATATCATCACTAGACGATGCATCCATTTCCATATGATACACCCCTCTCTGAAAAATGAGCAGACTATACTTTTTTTTTCCTTATGTGCCCTCTGCTTATCAGACTTTTTTGACCTGCACACATCTTATATGGCCTTTCTTGCCACAATTTCGACACGTCTGATCTTTAAACCAGCAGTCGTTATGATTGTGATCGTCTTTTACACAATGTCCACATTTATTAGCCATTCTCGTAGAAGAAATGGGTAATGTATTTACCTTCAGGGAAGCGCTGAGGTGCTGTGCCTCCCATGCAGCCATTTCCATGGACACAGCTATCACGGCCGGCTCCAATAAAAGACACTTTTGTATGGCTTCACTTTTTAAACCGCATACAAATCTGTCTCGTGGTGTGTCATTTAGGTGACTGTCGAACTCATAGCATTCAGTTAACTTCTTTAAAACAGCCACCTACTGCATCACAGATTCACTTTCTTCCTGATTCCATTCATGAAAACGAAACCTTTCTGTGATCACAAGAGGCATAGGGGAGAAATGTGCCAGCAATGCTTCCACTATACTTTTGTCATCTGACTTCTCCGGTGCTATGAGACCTCAAAATACTGTGTTTTGCTTCCCATTACACTTCATAACACCAGCACTTGTTTTCTTTCCGTTATATCATTTGTAGCAACAAAATGCTCAAATCACTTGATATAAGTCCACTGCTCCACATTCTCATCAAAAGCATCAATATGTCCTATGGTAGCCGCTAGCTTTTAAGTGTCTGAACTAGCCTCTTGATTCGGTAATGTAAATCTCTCCAATCACAATTTAAATTTAAACTTAGGTGCGCTATCAAAGTCCTTGTCGCGGGTTTATGCTATATACACCTGGACCTGTCAATATTATCAACTAGACACACTTATACGGAATGGGATTTTTAACAGAATCCATTTCATTTCACTTTTAACCAGTTCACCTATCAACATCTGCACAGTTACACATAACATTGTACCACTCCCATGTGGTAGTAAACAGCAACTGTAACACTGCAAATACATAACAATATTTTTATGAATTATTTCTCCTGAGATTATAAACACACACACACTCTTTTTGCTTTTGGGGTAATGAGTTCTAAAATGCACTGCCTGTCCTATGGGAGTGACTTTTTTTTTTTCTTATGCATGCATTTGATTATTACGAGTACAGCGTTCAAAAGCTGAATGCTATATGTTGTATGAATGTAATGAATACTGATGAAATACAGACAAATCATTTTTACCATAAATAAATAAAACAAATAAATCTATATTTTTATTTAGTCATAGGGAAAGGTTTTTACTAAAAAATAACAGGAAGGCAATAAACAATAAACAACGGTGTGGAACAACCACAACAACATGACCTAACAAAAAAAAGGGTAAGAGAGAGACACATGAGGGAGTGAGAGAGTCTAATGCTTCAGCATATGAGATACTCCTTGAAGCATGGAGTAATGCACAGAGCTTGGTGTCGCCTCTTCACTATCACTTGATGTTGATGGTAAATATTCTTTGCTTATGTCTTCACTGACACACTCGCTGACATCCTATTCAGTGGAAGAATTGTATTTATTTTAATTTAAATCAGAATCTGAATTCAACATTATTACTAATACTTCTTTCTCATTGAACGATTTTCGCCAGTTTACAAACACTCTTGACATTTTTGAGACTAGGATAATTATATGTAATTCAGTCAATATCTAGCAGAGGGTGCACGATACCAATAAAAAGGTGTTACAGAAACCTCGTGTTACAATATCATGTGATCAGGGGTTTTGTAGGCTCAGTAATTCAAGTTTAAAGTTGCAGAACGTGCCGGTACGTTCATACTACTCGATTGGTTAAGGTCGTGCCCAGTACGGATTATCTGTAATATATTAGCAAAAGCAGTTTAATTAGAAACCAAAAATGGTAAATTCAAACACAAGAACATTAGTAGATGCCAGTCATTCAGCAGATAAAATACTTGCACTTTTTGATAATCTCTTTTGACAGCAGCATATTCAAACCCCAATTTCCCTTTCTTACTGTTATGCAGATCATTATGCAGAATATGAGCACCCAGGAGGTTTCTGTTTTCACCTACAATGAGTGGCTCTCAAAGACACGAGGACCCAAGAGAACCACGGTGTGCGAGTTGGCAGCAGTGGTTGATGATGAGGAAATGGTGGAGAAAACCACATACACCATCATGGTGAAAACCAGCGACATATCAGGTAGGGCACTGGGCTGGTCATTATTCATAGTAGAGAGAATCTGCAAATAACATGCAGGCCTAGCCAGCTGAACTGAGGTGATCGCAGTGCTAGAAAGCTTTAAATTTGTTGTTTTCATCCTGGGTTACATTTGATAGAAACCCTTACACAATCAATAAAGCCATGTCAATAGAGGTGCTTACAACAACTTCTGGCACCAAGAATGGAACATTCTTTTTCTAGAATTTGGATGTCATCATACTGTCATCATACTATACTTTTCTAGATTTTGGAAGTGCGCTTTCCAAGTGTGGAAAGCCTGGAGGAGGTAGGCCAGTGCCAGTTTGGTAAAATTGGCCTTGTCAAACGGTTAAAATGCATCAAATTCAAGAATCATGGAAGAATCATCATCTTATTGAGACAGAAGTACACTTACTTATCTCCTGTAATCCAGTTGCAAGTCTTGTGTTAGATAATGTTTACCACACATCTTCAGAACAAGTAACATAGAGCCAATGAAAGTTGGCACATCAGTGCTTCCCCACGACTGTCAAATTTACATTAGAAATTTAACAACATACTTCTCTAAGCAATCTCAAAAGAGCTTAATCTGTTTTTCCTGTAAATCCTTTGTAAATGTAAATTACAAATAGTATACAGTCGAGACAGACACCTTCAGACTCTTGCTGTTAAAACCACTGAAATGTTAACAAAGTAGCTTAGTCTGTAAAACCTTAGTTCAAAGTAACTTAAGATCTTACCATGGAATTCTGTTGTTGGAAATTATTTAAATACAGAGGTACTTTTCTTACTATGATTTTTATTACATGAGCGTAGGTGTTAAAATTTCGTGCTGATATTGGACTCTGCTCTTGCCAAGATAAGCACAAGCTAAGACATAGCTTCTTTTACTGTAAACTAATATGGACCCTCTGCTTTTCCTTCCATTTGATGATGTAGATATCTTTCTGCCTGGTGTTGATGGCTGAAGTGTAATGCTGGCTCTAGGGATAAGCCTATTTTTGCCTCCCTGGCGCATCAGCACAAACAACAGCTGCAATGCTGGCTCCAGGGATCATCCATAGTGCGTCCTCCCTAGTGCATCAGCATGACAACCGTCTTGACTGAGCTGAGTAGGGTACTTCTCTCGGGTCTTCAAGTGGGCACCTTCCATCCTTGGTGTTTCGTCGACTAGCCCATGACACCTTAAAAGGACTCAACTGTGATTCTCACCTCCCAGCATCAGCCCCCCTCTGTCCCCCACTCAGATAAGCCCAGCTTACTTACCGTCCTTTACATTGATGTTTTTTTTCCCCACTGTGCTTGAGGTCCCCATCCAGAATCTTTACGTCTCAACCAGAGCCAGTTGCTGCTCCTCTCTGCTGCTTCAGATAAGTTTTTCATTATGTGTCGCAACTCTTGCCCACTGAATCCGATGTCTCTGAGAAACCGAATTGTGGAGTGTGCCACAGATCCTCGACAACCCACCTCCACTGGGTAAACCTGGACTCTCCATCCTTGCTGCTCTTCTTCAGCTGCTAGTTGAGCGTACCAAAGTTACTTCCTCTCATATGCCTCATCCACAGGCAACATGGCACTATTACCAAGTGAACAAGGCGTGCTGATCCAGACCACAAGATAATATCAGGTCAAAGGTTAGTAAAGGCAATCTCAGGTGGGAAAATAAGCCATTGTCCAACATCTGCCAGCATTTTCTAGTCTCTAGCAGATTCCAGTTGTCCCAGATGAGTTTTGTTTTAAATACCTTTTCTTGGAAGCTGCTCCCCTGGACAGAGTAATATTGTATTTCTTGTGTCATATATTGCTTGCATTGGTGGCAAACTGCTGGCCATGCTGCGCTTATGTTCCAATGCTAAGGCCAAAAATCGCAGCACCTGGTCATGACTCCAAGTAAACCGTCCTTGGCTCACCTTACATCCTATAAAAATGTCTCTCAATGTAGCTGGTGATGAACAAAAAGGACACAACGGATCCTCTCTTACCCATAGATTAAGGTGTTGTGGTGACGGGAGAACATCATATGTTGACCTGATGAGGAAACTGATCCTGCTGTGTTCCATTGTCCATAGATCTCACCAGCCAATCTTGCGTTGTTCCACACTCTCCCATCTGGGAAACTGCCTTTACGCATTTCATCCTCTCTTCCTGCCTTTGCACCTCATTGACTACCAGCTTCCTCCGTTGAGCTGGGGCTGCTTTGTGCCATGTAGGAGGAGCCAAACTGAGACCAAGGCCTTCACTTCCATGCTGTACTTACCCCATGATATCACTGATATGAAGGGTAGCCTTTGCTTCTTCCACAGCTTCTGTTGCCCACTTTCTTCAAGTTTTCAACACAGGTGCTGCCTCCCTCACACATTTGTCATTTGAAACTACCAAAGTCATTTCTAGTTGAACTTTGGCACACTTAAAATGCCTCAGTTAGAGCTGAGACTGGCATGGCGTGGCGTCATGGAACTCTGAACCATTTCCTGACATATGAACTGATTAACACTTCCAACTTCTCTACTAAACCAGATTTTTATGCAGATTTTTTTCAGGAATAATATTGCTACAACCATAGTGTGCCATCTCTATTTTTGTTGTAAATGTATCCAGTGAAATCTTGAAATGATCCCATTACATACATTTTTACACCAAGTAAGCTATTACAGTAGGAGGATCAGTCACAATCTTTCCTGTTGTATTTCTCATTGTCCTTCTGTGCATCACCTTCATTGTATTGGTTAGATTTTATTAGATATATGTAGTACCATCCAGCAAGTAATGGGAATAATGAATAAATACAGTAGCAACAAAAAAAGAAGAAAAATGGCAAGCACTCACCAAACACTAGCAACCATGCTTTCGTATTAATTCATTTCATTAGAAAGTTCCAAACAAGAGCTGAGTGCAAAAAAAGAGACAATTCCTGGTCAAAGCAGAGCAATCAAAGTGATTTAATGAGCCATTTGTAGTTTCACTGTACTTAGACATGCATGGCTTTTTTTTTATAAATATAGTCGTCTCCAATTATTATTTTTTATTATTTTCTCCCCAATTTAGTCGTGCTCAATTATTTTTAGACTCAGATCACAGCTACCACCTCAGGAGCAATAAAGATGAACACAAGCTGTCCTCTGAAGTATGTATTGTCAGCTGACTGCTTCTTTACACACTGCAGACACCTCAGAGCTATAGCATTGGAGTTCAATGCAGTCCTGGGCAGCTTACAGGCAAGCCTGCAGGCACCTGGTCAGACCACAGGGGTCGCTGGTGCATGGAGAGCTGAGAACACCCTGGCCGACCTAGCCCTCCCTCCTCCCGGGCGGTGCTCAGCCAATTGAGCACCACCCCTTAGGAACTCCTGGTCATGGTCGACAGTGACATAGCCTGGATTCGAACTTGCGATCTGCAGGCTATAGGGCACATCCGCGCGGAGCGCTTTTACTGGATGCACGACTCAGGAGCCCTAGACATGTATGGCTTAATCTTTGAGACAATCATATGCTACTGACAGGATCAACCAGGTAGTGTTTTCTTGTGCTTGATGGGTGCTTGACATTTTTCAACTTTTTTTGTTGGATATCTTGTGCCTTTCGTACCCCAAAAAAACTTTACATACAATGTTTTTCAGTGTGCTCTATCTTTTAACTAACAATGAATACATATACAACCTTTTGCTTGTTGTCTGTTTTACCCCACTCAGACCCCTTTATAATGAAATATCTTAGAATCAATAATGGGTAATCACCTCATCTTCAAGTGCCTGCACAATATTTAATTGTGCAATCCCACTTTATTATATTCACAATGAATGAATCTACATGATTCAGAGCATCCTAGATAGCTGTATACAAATGCATTGTGTGTTTTCATGTTATCCAACAGTGGTGCTATTAGGTTCTTAACCTGTAATCTGCAGACACATTCTGCCATTAATAAATAATGCAGACATGCTATTAATACATCTCTCTTCAGTGTGCCCTGAAAGCAAGAGCTCCATCTTCTTAGAAATAGCAAACTACATGAATGTCTTTGTCAAGGTTGAATAAGCAAAGGTCATCTGATCCCAGACTAGTAAAACCAACAGTTAACATGCCTTTAAGAATATTGGCAGTGACGTGGACTGAGGTTCCTTCATCTCCAAACTAATCAATACATTAAAAAAAAAACAAAAAAACTGTATATGCCAAAATATAAAGTTACCAATTCAAAATTAATCTTTAGAAAAAATGACTATTCATGGAATTATGATAAATTCATGTTTAGGTCACATAAAAGGCTCTAGCATTTCAAAATAGCTCATGGCATTTAAGTGTGCACAGTATGAAAGCATTAATATAATTTTATTAATATAGTTAATATGGTCATGTTATTGACTTAATTTCAAATAAGAGGTGAAGGAACTGACATATACGTTACAAATAAGCAGTAAATTTACATTGAGTGTCGTATAAAATACATAAAGTACAGTGAGACAGCCTAGCAAGGTGGCCATCTTGGTGCATACCAGATCTGTTAAATAGGTCTATCACGTAGGCATCCTGGACCTTTCTACTTTTGAATAACTGCAATGAAATGAGGTACAATAACTTAGTACAGTGATGCGTCAGCTATCCTACTGTGGTGGGACCAGAGTAAGGGTGGATATGTAAAAAGGCGGATAAATGAATCCTGTTTTAAATATCATTATACACAGCTGTAACAATTACTATATTCACACAGTTATTGTTCTGAGATTCAGCTTTTATTAGGGAGCTCCCTTAAATCCCTTGTTTAGAAAGATATGGAGAATTAATATATACTATGAGCTACAACATCTGAACCAATCGCCTCTGTTCAATTATAAACTAACGTTGCTGAAGAGATTGACCAAGTCAGGTAAACGCTTAGGGCAGATATGTGACATGACCGATTACTGTACTCATGGTGCTTGAATCCTGTCATGTATTGAAAGTGTTACCGATGGTTCTCCCTTAAAGATATAACCTGTAATTTATAAAAAAGAAAAACCTGCCATATTAGGATTGACTTGCCCAAAGACATTATTATACTGATGGCCTTCATCCCACAAATATTGCTATCACTATATAAAGTGCTGGTGGTTTAAATGTATACATGCAGAAAATACCAACGGGGCTCTAGCAATAGTATACTTTTAGAAACATGTATGTGTAAAATGCTTTTTTTTCTCACTGTGCTGAAAGCTTACATTGAATGTGTGCAGTAGCTCTTTGTGAATTAGGAGTGGAATACAAAATCTCGGGGCCCCACTGAACAGCTGCTGACTAAGAGGCTCCCTGCTTTCTTAATCTGGTCCTGAGGCCCGGGAGGGAGGATAAGACTTGGATTTGAGCCAAGTTTTGGGAAGATAATCCTTAATCCCTATGCTGTATTTATCACCATAATGTGATGAATAGTGTTTTTTTTTAACGGTTTCATTAACAAAAGTCTGAACAGATGGGGCTGAAAACATGGTGCTCCTCTAAGTGCTGCTTTAGAGAGGGGTCTGTGCTTGTCAGTGATTATCATTGACTCTGCTGAACATTAGTACTGGTACTCTTTACATTGCTTCATTCTTATCTTTAATGAAATCAAACAGCAGTACCCAAGTCCCATTTCAGTGTGACTGAGCAGCAAACCGTTGTCATTAGTGAATGTGCTTTGGGGGCATTGTGTGGCTGACCACTTATTTTGCCTGAAAATGTAATCAATGATAATAACTTCAGAGAACACATTGTCTTATCTACCAATAGCACAACCTATTTTAGTGATACCGATAAAGGACCTATTGGAAAGTTGGAGGCTTGGTTATTTCCCCTTTAAGGGATAATTATTTACAATAGTCTTAATTCCATTCAAATAAACTGGGATCATAACTAGGCATTAAGATTCATTGAACATCCAAGTAATTAGTGGTTTTCAGCTAATTCTGGTGTGCTCTCTAGTTCAATGCAGCCTGTAGCCTGGAACCATCTGTTTTCTGTGCATTGCATAACACAGGGACAAATAAGGGGCATTTTAATTGAGTTGTATGTGTTGTAAATTTATTCTACTCTCTGTTTTTTTTATACAAGGAGTTTGTTCTAATAAAAGCGCACAATAGTGGCTTGTGCCAATTTACAGTTGCACTAGTGGTGTGATACGAAACAAATGCCTCCCAGCGGTTAGACAATTAAAAAGTCATTGCTGCAAGGAGCTGCTATCCCGTTTATTGGAAGCTTGTGTATTGATGTTGGCTTTAAAAAGGTTGGCAGTGATTTAACTGGAAGCAATAAGGCTCAGAATTAAATAGGCAGAGGGAGACAAATTAGTGGATAACTCCTAGCACCAGTGTGAAAACAATAAACCTGAGGTAAATAGCACCAAGCTGTTGATAATGCTGGTCTCCATAGAACTGAATGGAAAAAAGGTCTCATAGAGTCATGAGAGAATGTAGATTGATACAGATTTTTCTTAGTGTTCTTATTTGTTTTTGTAAATGCCAGAAATGAATGCAATATTAGTTAATAGTACTGAATTCCTTTAATGTAATTAATGTACAGTTAGATTGCAAACTCTTTGAGTGCCATGCCAAAATTAAGACGTTTGCTGGACCTTTAAATTCTCTATCTGGCTTCCTTGTTAACTGCAACTCTGTTATTCTTTCCATGTAAATGTTGAATGAGCCAATTAAATTGTACACTGAGCCCCTAAGTGATAGATGTGAGTGGGTTGAAACCAGCTGTTCATTTGCACTTGGGAAAAAAAGGCAGCACACATGTGAAAGTATGCGGCACAGTGAAATTACTCATCCCAAGGAGGGAAGAGATTCAGTATGTTCTGTTTTCCTCCTAGATGTCTGTCAGACTTTGTCCCTTGATTACTGTGGAATGCATTAATCATGTTTAGAGTGACTGCATGTTGGGTCATGGTGTGCAACTTGCTTGCCAACATGAGCCACAATTAATTCACATTTGAGTCAAAAACTGCACATTGGTTTTTCAAAACTTGTTTTAAAAGAAAAAGGTAACATCATTCATGCCCGAATTTGAGGAAATCAAAGATTGAATGTTATCATTCCTCCTCTTTTAGCCTTTTATGAGCACAAAACAACTTCCTTGTTAGAAATAGCAGCTGTCCACATGTCAGGAGTGTTTGTGTGAGCAAAGGCATGCTGCAGGTTGTCAACGCACTGCATTAAGGGTTTCTACAGTGGCTCTGAAAAGTATTCACCCCCCCTTGGACTTTTCCACATGTTATTGTATTACAACATGGAATCATAATGGATTTAATGCCAATGTTTTGCCACTGATCAACACAAAAAAAGTCCATAATGTCAAAGTGAAAAGAAAATCTACAAATTCTTCAAAATTAATTACAAATACAAAACAGTAAATAATTGATTGCATAAGTATTCACCCCCTTGAGCCAATATTTGGTAGAGGCACCTTTGGCAGCAATTACAGCCATGAGTCTATTTGAATAAGTCTCTACCAGCTTTGCACATCTGGACACTGCAATTTTTGCCCATTCTTCTTTGCAAAATTGCTCAAGCTCCGTCAAGTTGGATGGGGACCTTTGGTGAACAGCAATTCCTTCTATTCTCAATTGGATTGAGGTCCAGGCTTTGACTGGGCCACTCCAGGACATTTATCTTTTTGTTCTTAAGCCACTCCAGTGTGGCTTTGGCTGTATGTTTAGGGTCATTGTCCTGCTGGAAGATTAATCTTCTCCCTAGTCCCAGGTCTCTTGCAGACTTCAGCAGGTTTTCCTCCAGGATTTCTCCGTACTTTGCTAGATCCATTTTGCTATCTATCTTCACGAGCTTTCCAGGGCCTGATGCAGAAAAACATTCCCATAGCATGGTGCTGCCACTACCATTCTTGACAGTAGGGATGATGTTCTCAGGATGATGTGTGGTGCTAGGCTTGCGCCAAACATAACGATTAGCGTTGAGGCCAAAAAGCTCTATATTGGACCATAGAATCTTCTTCCACTTGGTCTCAGAGTCTCCCACATGCCTTCTGGCAAACTCTAGCCGAGATTTGATGTGAGTTTTTTTCAACAACGGCTTTCTTTTTGCCACTCTCCCATAAAGGCCAGTTTTGTGAAGCACCTGGGCTATTATTGCCGTATGGTGTCTCCCAGCTCAGCCGTGGAAGACTGTAACTCCTTTAGAGTTGCCATAGGCCTCTTGGTGGCCTCCCTGACTAGTACCCTTCTTGCCCGGATACTCAGTTTTTGAGGACGGCCTGTTCTTGACAGATTCACAGTTGTGCCATATTCTCTCCATTTCTTAATAATGGACTTTACTGTGCTCCGGGGGATATTCAATGCCTTGGAAATGTTCTTATATCCTACCCCTGACTGGTGCTTTTGAAGAACCTTATTCCAGATTTGTTTTGAATGTTCCTTCATCTTCATGATGTAGTTTTTGTTAGGAAATGTACTAACCAACTGTGGGACCTCCCAGAGACAAGTGTATTTAACCTGAAATCACGTGAAACACCTTCACTGCACACATGCAGACTCCATTCAGCTAATTATGTGACTTCTAAAGACAATTGGTTGCACCAGAGCTTATTTAGGTGTGTCATAGCAAAGGGGATGAATACTCATGCAATCAATTATTTTCTGTTTTATATTTGTAATTAATTTAGAACAATTTGTAGATGTTATTTTTCACTTTGACATTATGGACTTTTTATGTGTTGATCAGTGGCAAAAACTCCTAATTAAATCCATTTTGATTCCATGTTGTAACGCAATAAAATATGGAAAAGTACAAGGGGGGAGAATACTTTTGAGAGCCACTATATGTGATGTCGGCTACAAGGAAGTGTCCTGAAAATAACAGAGCACATCTTAACAGCCAAATCACGCAGAGGGAATTTAACAGGAGTCCCACCTTCTACACCTGTCACATACAGACAGGAACAAGGCAAGAAAACAACATTGACAGATAAGAGAATACATTTTTATGCTCTTTCCAGTTAATGAAGTTAAAATAGAAGCCAGGTGTCTTTCTCTGAGCACTGTGCATGTCTGTAAATGTAGCCATTGGGGCACAAAACCTGTCATTTATATTGATTTAGAAGGAGAAAGCTTGGGGAGAGCAGCACACATGCATACGCTGTCTGGTATGATAAAGGTGATTTTTGGCTGACTATAATGAGAAGTGATTTTGTGCAACCATTAATGATCTATGTATGAACCCATAGAGCACCTGTTTTATTTCTTTCTTTTGCTTTGCCTCCAGGGGCTGGTACCGATGCCAATGTCTATATCATTGTGTTTGGAGAAAACGGGGACACGGGCACAATCCCACTGAAAGAATGCAACAACACCAACAAGTTTGAGAGGAAACAAATGGACGTCTTTAAGTTCCCAGAAATGCTGAGTCTGGGAGAGCTCTCCAAGGTCAGAGTATGGCATGACAATAAAGGTAAGGAAATGAAGGTGTCACAAAACTGTACAATATCTTTCAACTCCATATTTGGAACATATCTGTATTCAGTAATTATCTTACTCGTTAGACATGGTTTTCATAATATTGATTTGTTCCTAGAAGACTAAGGGGGGTGATTTAAGTCTTTAAAATCTTAATCTGAAAAGTTGACATAGTTAACTAGTTAGCCACACAGAGAGTGGTGAGGGTATGTGTGGCAAAGTGGCTAGTGAAGGGGAACAGGTGATGCGATGCAGGAGTGACAGGCAGACAACGGTATCCAGTGAAAAAGGTGCTTTAATTATAATCCAGGTCTGGTGACCATAAAATAATAAATCCACGGGTTTACACAACAAGTATAAAGTGCGGGGATAATGACAACAGGGCACAGTCCTGAACAATAATGAATACACGGTCACCAGTCCTGGGTGAGTGCAGACGTGCGTGTGTGGTGGTGAAGACACGGTAATTCATGATGGTTGAGGCAGTGGTGATCCGGTTAGTGGTGACCCTCGTTGATAGCTCCAGATTTGTGCGTTTAGCTGTCTAGTGGTGAAAACACAGACAGTTATTTACACAGACACAAACAACACACAACACTCTTTCTTTAAATGAGAGCGTCTCTCTCGGTCCTCAGTGTTTACCCAAACGAAGGAAAAGATCAGCGTTACCCTGGCCCCTATATATACTCCCGCATGACGTCTAGGTAAACGGTTGCAGCTGCCTTATTACTTGCAGCTGCCCCTCGTTTACCTTTCAGGTCAATACGGTCTTACAACAGAGTCTCGCTTCTTTCCAGACTGACCGACTTCCCGGTCCCAGAAACAAACTGTCAGGCCAGCCCTTCCAGATACTTATACTCTCGTTCTTTAGCGCCCTCATAGGTCGGGAGGGAGATTTATCACCAGAACTCATTGTATTTCTGTCACAGTATTGAATGAATTAACTAGTCATGTTGCTGAGGTTGAATCACTTGTTTCAACCTCAACAATGACCTTCTCTCGTGTACATTTTCCTATGTTCCTGTTTACAGATAGTAACCTGCAACCTGATTCTACCCTGCTCTATATCCACATTAGATTGCTTCATATTTCTTTAATTTAGCATTATTTTTGTGTCTATACCTGTGCTATAGGTTACATTATCTGATTGCAGCTTGATCATTGGAGTTTGAACTGCAGCAGATGAAGTGATATACGGTACAGCATTTACTTGCATATTCCAAGTCCTACATTTCAGCTCATTAATTCATCAGCTTTAAAACATTACACACATTTACTAAACCAAAAAGTACATTTTAAGACAGGCTGGTTAAAAAAGCTCAGTCTCCTTCGTTAATGGGTGGGGATTTGACTTTCATTTTGTCTTGATCAGGTGCTTCAGCAGGCTGGCACTTGGAGTTCATCGAAGTGAAGGATGAAACGATGGATAAAACATTCCGGTTCCACTGCGATCGTTGGCTAGCGAAGAATGAAGATGATGGGCAGATCATACGGGAACTGCCCTGTGCAAATAACGATGTTCTAGACTTCACAGAAAGAACAAGTAAGTCACATCATGTCAGTGTCAATCATATGAGTTGAGATTGAAAGTTAACCACGAGTGTTAAATAATATTTTTTTATTATTTTTTTTAAGAGTATGACATTCTTACAGTAACAAGTGACATGGATGATGCAGACACAAAGGAAAATGTTTGGATTGTGTTGGAAGGGAATAAGGGCAGATCCAAAGAGTTCCTGCTGGAGAATTCAACCAAGAAAAAGAGGTTCTTAAGGTATTAGTTTATTATTACACTCTGCTTGAAGCTAAACATGGAATGGGATTTCTCACAAAACCTGAGCCAAAACCATGGCTCTGTGCACAACAAAGACATGGTCCAATACTAGAACAGTGTTGAAAAAATATGCGTTCCTTTTACAAAGGTCTGGTATTTTTTTTTTATTATAGATTGTAGTGGTGTTATTTTGCTAAACCGTCATATTGCCACAGTGACTTTTCTTAAGGCCAGCAAGGTGAATTTCTTTTCTATGAAGAGATTGACTGCTTCAGAAATTCTGTCAGTTCATGTTTAAAAAGTAGCATTTTAAATTAATAACAGACAATAGAAAAAAAAAATACTTCAGCAATTAAAGAGGTTTATAAAAGAAAGCTGTGGACTCACATACAGGGGGTCCTCATAATCATACATGAAAGGTTAAAAATATTTGAATTAAAGGAAAAGTTTTCGGGATACAAAATGTCTATAGGAGGCTATGGGTTTATGATAAAAGTCTGATACAAAATCAAGGCAGTGATTGTGCCATGTAGCGTGTGACTGACAGACAGGAGGCCAGAGGGAAAGGGTTAGGGTTAGAGTTAGGGTTAAGACACAATCAGCAAATTTTGAGAGTGAAAATGGAAAACAAATAAAATATATATTTTTTTATATAATTGTGACATTAAAATGCATCGGTTTGTGTGTTTTGCAGGGGGGCTACTGACAAATTTGATTTTTCCTCGAAAAATGTTGGTGATATTGCCAACATCTGTCTTGGCCACTGTCCAAAAGAAGGAAAGAAATTTACATCGAGAAATGATGCTTACTGGCATGTGGAAGAAATCATTGTCACAGAGCGGGAGCTTGGAAACAAGTAAGCAGAAGTGATTCCCAGAAACCCATGGAGAATCATGTCTATTTTTTTACTGCTCGGGTGTAACACTGTAATATTATACATTTTTGGGAAGTGTGAGGTTTGTCATACAAGAATAGGACACTTAGCAACTAATTGGATTATATTTATACAGTGCTCCCCTTTTATAACCCTGTGGTCGGGAGCCATAGTTAAGAGACCGTGCTGTTTGTGTTCTGCCTTACAACAAGACTAGTGTTAGTGTAATGGCATTATGGGGCAAATGGGATCCATGACCATAGCGCCTTATAACCTGTTACACAATATAAAGGGGAAGCACTGTACTTTATGATATTGTAATTGTACTGTAGTTTAAAAATGACTAATAGTGGTGGACTAGGGATGTGTGCTAATAATTTCCTTCCCATAAAACAGGATTTAACAAACTTACTGTTACTTAATTTTTACACAAGCCTCATTTCAGAAATTCCACTTTGTTCAGGCTTGTTCAAACACTCTCCCAAAAGTAAAATATACTGTCGAATTTAACTAGGGCTGCAACGAAGGATACAATTTGACCTTCGAAGGTTCGGAACACATTACCGAAGGAAGTTTCGAACCTTCAATGGCACTAATTTGCATAATTTACTGGTGACCTCACCATAGCTACTAGTTTATATTTTTATATTTTATTTTATTATTTTAATTCATATAAATGGAATAAAACATTGAGATGTATTTTAAAAACACGTTATATAGAACAATAATCATGTTTTTATAATTAAAATAAAAATACACATTGTTTTATTTACACATAATTGATGCTGCTTATGACATACAGGAAGCTTGCATTGCACCAGCAGCTGACTTGGACAAAACAAAGCTTACTTTAACAGTCTCTGTTCCAAGCAGGTTATCAGTCACAGTCCCATTTTAATACTACTAAAAATATTAATAATAATACCAATAATAGTGTGAACTTACGCTTGTCAAGTGACCCCAGAGATTGGTTATACCTACATGATATGAGTCACTTGCGCAGCTGCATTAAACTTTTTTTTTTGGTCACCTGGGCATTTAAACAGCAGAGGGGTTTCGAGACATTTCTTTTAATACAGCTTACTCTATACAACGCTTTGCTGTCGAGATGGTACATGAAGAAATTAAAGGTTTGTCTCTGGATAACATGAGCTAGAGGGGGGAGGGGTGGACGGTGCTCAGTTTTCAAAATTAAAATGATTAGTGTTAGTGTGTATTGTCTATGTTTTAAAACATATTCTACCATATCACTTCTCTTACAATGTCTTGTACACTAGGTATTTAATACATATTTTACTGAAGCACTACAATGTTATAAATACCAGCCCGGTGCATTGGCATTCTATACCCTACTCCATACACAGCAGCAGCGCTATATAGAGTTGCTGGGTATAACAATTTGGTACAATGGTAGTGGATTTTAATACAACAATGTTTGTTTACGTAATATGTATTATACAAATCAAAAGATTGAATTTTGCACATGAATGACATTTAATGTGGGATTTTCTAGTATTAACACATTGTTATATATATATAACAAGTGTTATATCAGGGTTGTTAATAATTTTTTTCTTGGCCACAGATACATTTTCCGGTGTAATGCAAAAATACCATTGTCGGCCAAGAGGGATGACTTCTTGAGTTTTGAGTGTGCCAAGGCGGTGGAGAGCTTTGCCAGCAAGGCCCGGAGCCTGGTTCCCGTCAAGTACGAGATCATCGTCATTACAGGAGGTGAAAAGGGGGCCGGAACTGACGCCAATGTCTTCATCACTATTTACGGCTCCAATGGCGACTCTGGCAAGCGGGCGCTGCAGCAGAAGTTCCGGAACCTCTTTGAACGCGGACGAACTGACCGTTTCATAGTAGAGATGCTGGACTTGGGGGAAATCCACAAAGTCAAAGTTGAACATGATAACAGTAGCATGAGTCCGGGATGGTTATTGGACAGGGTGGAGATCACCAATACTGCCACGGGCGTCACTACCCTTTTCCTTTGTGGCAAATGGTTGGACAAGAAGAAAGGTGACGGACAGACTTGGAGAGTGCTGTACCCGAAATAGTAAAGAATTTAATTTAGTTTTTTTTTTACAGTAGTTAAAGCCTCTCCATATAATTTGGCAAATTCCATTTACTTACAAATATGTATTTTTTTTTTACATTTAGTTCAAAACAGGACCTCATGAGAACAGAAAGACGCCGGGAAGGCTGAGCATGTCACATTATATATTTTTATCCCACTGCACTCTTTAAAAATGTTATGTAGTACAAAAATGCCTGTAAGATGTTTCTAAAATGCAAAACACACTGAAAAAAAAGTAATTGGAACAGAAGCTTTTGTGATAAACTTACATACAAAGAACAGCCTAAATTGACAGCTAAATCACAGTTCAATAAACTAACATTTTGAAATAGCGACTTTTCCAGTAAGTCAAGTAATGAATCAACTTTTTTTCCCTTCAAAATTCATGGGGAAAACTGTGTTTATAACATGCTTTTAATACAAACAAGATGTATGGTAAAATGCACTTTTTTCTAACAAAAAAGTTTATCTAGCAATCTGTTTGGATTAGTTTCTATTTTTATAAAGACATTTTCACATTTGGTTTCATATACCAGGTGCCTTATTTTGATTAAGCCCAGTTTTATATATTAACAATACAGTTGCAGGTGTGTTATGCTCCAGTAATGTCAATGCATTGAGCCAATTATTTTGATAGAATTTCAAGCAAAAACCATTAGAAAAGTTTTGAAAATAAATTCCTATACTTTAAAATCATGCAAACTAATTTAAATCCTGCCTTAATATATCTTAAACAATTTATTACTTGGCAATTTATTTTTGTACTGATTTCACCAGGGCTTTGAATTGCTGCAGTGCAATAGCACACTCTTCTACCTCAGAGAGCATGCTTGGAATTACAGCAATTAGTTATAGGACCTAAAACATTAAGTCCCCAAGAAGCTTACCTTTTATATATCAAGAAAGACATTTTTTGTGTATGTATATTTAAAGAACTCTAAATTATGTTGTAATGTAATTTAGGTTTTGTAAGTTTAAAATGTATTTTTTTAAATGATTGTTCCAGACTTGTTTGCTTGAGGCAGCTATTCTGTTAGGAGAAATTAGTCCATGCACAGGCATATCTTTCAAATAACATGGAGCACAAAACAGCAAGGATAAAGTATGTTGCATTGCTCTCCCCAGGATTCTGCCATATATACTTTTACATGAACTGCTCCAGCTATTGGACAAGTGTATTTCCTTTGATATGTCTGTTGATTTCTGTGTAACCATATTTTTCCTCACTCTTTACCACACACATGGTGGCTTGGTCACAATTTGCATAGAGTATCCTTTTAGATAATGACATTACTGATGCACCCCGTACCTTTACAGACAGTGCCACAGGAATATGGATGCAATCGGTTAAGCTGGTCTAGTCAACAAAAGTACTATGCAATGTATGACCTTATTGTTCAATAAAATGGTTTGCTATATGGGCTATGTGTGATGTTGTTTTTTAGCAGTTGTTTTATGTGCTTTTTATATGTATAGTTGAAGTCAGAAGTTTACATACCCCAATGGGAATTTTGAATTTTTATAAATGTCTTGATAACAAAGAATTTTAGGAAAAATCTTTTGTAGCAAAAGTGTTGCTTTTGTGGATTAGGAAAAAAGTTACAAGAAATAGATGTTTACAATTATTTATTTCAGCATTTTTTTAAACATTTTTTTTTTTGCAAAACTCAAAAATTGCTAATTCAAAAGTATATATACCCTGATTAATGACTACAACTGCATATCATCGGCCTCTGAGATTTGGAATGCAAGGAAATAACTATGATCTAACAAGCAATAAAAAATGGTTATACTTTAAGAAGCATCTGTGTTTTAAGACTGATTTATATATTGTTTCTACATTTGCAACTTGGAGTCCTGTTCCACACAGTTCAGGAGATGAGGTGAGGTGTGTTTATGTACAATAGGTGGGTAACAATAGCAGACATAAAGGAGGAAATGCTTTATTGGAATCAGAGAAATCTGAAGTGGCTGGCGCCAGTTCAATATCTCTATCTTGCTGCTTTGGCCTACATGGAGAACATTTGAGACACAATCTGGTTTCAATTTCCAGCTATTTTAAGCAAAAATGCACTGGAAACTTGGAAAGAGAATATGCATGTGCATGATTTTTCTTTATCTATGCCTTGTTTTCTAAAATGCTTACATGGAAATGGTGTTTATGCATTGAGAAAGTAAGCAGCCCCTGGCAGTATCACACCAAAAGCAGACACATAAACGGAGCCCATGTTGTTTTCTCATTTTGGTAAAACCTGATTCATTTATATAGGTCTAATTGAAAAACATTTCTTTTATTTTGTATAAATAATTTGAAGCTATGGCTGGTTATTGGTCTCCCAGTAGACAAAAAATTAGTAAAACTTACCTTCTATGAGTGCTTGAGTAATTTTGGTAAATCAAGAAACAAATACACATTGGTGTATTTTGGCAATTTTTATGGTTTTAACATAGCCATTTCCGATTGAGATATACCTCTCTGTAGCCAGAATTGATCTGACTACGTATGTCAAAGCCACTCGACAACCCCCTCTGCATCAGGCTCAGAGTCCCCACCCACGAGTGGATAAAGTGCTGTGAGCAGAAGGGATCAGTGTCATTTTATCACCAGCCTTGCCTGAGAAGGAGTGCTGAGTCTGACTGTCAAGGCTGTTTTGTGAGAAGTCACATTTTTTCTATTCCACTGCCTGTTTTCTCCACCTTTAGCCCTCGGTTTTGATTACTTCCCACCACGGCCTTGTGCACCACTGGAAGCCGGCGGGTTTCCCCACTCCTTCCCCGGGATCCTGTACCCCCTCTGGGCTAACTCCTTGTTGCTGTGCTCCTCCGGAGCCTTTTCTTCTATTTTTTGTTCTCTCCCTTTAGTGTCAAAGACGATAGAGAGTAATATTTGTAATACTAACATTAGGAAAGAAAAGTACATTCATTTTTCTTTGCCTCCTTTCTTTCGTTCTAGGGAGATTGCTTCAGCGCTCAAGTGAGCAGTTTCCTTGTTGCTTGGCTACAGAGCCTGTGTACACAGAAGGCCCCTAGTTCCAGTTGTTTTATCAAGAAGAGATGCTCTCTAGTTTTAAAGGCTTTTATAGCTATACTGCATGGCAGTGTTGACTGGCGTCGACCAGTTGGGAGGACACCTCCCTAGTATCTTCTGCCACTTTAGTGAGCAGCTGGTCAGCGTCACTTTAACGAAGATTACTAGTAGGAACTAGCCCGCTGGCAGATCCTGGCCCCTACATGAAATTGCTCATGCAAGCTGTGCATCCTTTCCAAGAGGCCTCCACAGAATATTCACTTTTCTATGCACCACCACCTGTTTCCACAGCTTGGTACCAAGCCTGCATCACTTGCTCTCCTCGGTACTGCCAGATTTGTTGTCCTCCTTTGGCCACCCAGCAACTGCCCCTGCTATCTCCTGAGCGATTAATAACCTTTGTGGGATGCATGATGCAGAGAAGCTGGGCCTTGTCCACTTCCCGTCTGTTGAGGCTTCCATTGCCTTGCATTGCTTTCTAAGGACGTTTCATGCCCTAACAAGCAATGTCGCATTACTGAAAGGCTACGAGGTTACTGCATTTGCCATGCACCTTGGCAACTACAGCAGCATACTGGTACCTTACCAGTCTACGCTGCTGCAGTCATTGTCAGCGGATCACAGGCCTTTGCCCAAGCGGTTGGATGTCCTGCGCCATCGTCTCCAGCTGTCAAAGTACAACAAGCTTTAGGAAGGAACATCGCAGCTCTTGTGGCTGCCCAGAGGCATCTTTGGCTCTCTCAGGCACGAATCCCAGATGGCGACAAAGCATCTTTACTTGATGCCCCAGTTACACCAGGGTACACGTTAAAGCCCACTGTGGATGAGATGCTGCAGCGGTTTGCCACTGCTTCCACAAGGGCAACTGTGTCAAACTCTTTCCCAGCCCATCAATGTGTTGGGCTCATGAAACCACCCTAGGGCTTTGATGCCACTTGTCCAGGGCCAATTTCACCAGGCCCATCTGGACTACCGGTGATCATGCACTATGGACACCTGGATGCTCACCACATTCAGTCCAGTTACCTTATATGGTTCCTTTCGGGGCGTGACCACAACAATGTTCATGATTCCACAGGATTCTATCTTAGTGTCTCAGGAGGTGTCAGTCCAGTTTCAAAAACAGGCCATCTCCATCGTAAACCCTCTGGACAAGAGAAGGGTTTTTATTCCAGGTACTTCCTGGTGCCTAAACAGGATAGAGGCCTCAAGCCAATCCTTGACCTCAGACAGCTCAACCTGTTCTTGAGGCAAAGGAAATTCAAGAGGCTGACAATGCAACAGCTGTTGTAGATAATGAGGCCAAGTGACTGATTCACCACGGTGGACTTTCTATATCCCCATAAGACCCGGCCACAGGAAGTACTTGCAGTTCACTTTTTGAGTTCCGTGTCCTGCCATTTGGCCTCTTCCTGGCACCTTGCACTTTTTTCGAGTGCATGAATATTATACTGGCCCCTCTGATACTCAAAGGCATCAGAGTTCTCAATTATCTGGACGACTGGCTAATATGTACCGAGTCACCCACAAAGGCAGCATTATACAGAGAACTGGCTCAAAAGCTGACTGACACCTTCTCAGACAGCAATCTGTCTTGGGATGAATAAATATATCAAAGCTACTCAGCCAAGCTACTGTGACGCAGTCATGCCCACCCCAAGGATACAAAAGGACTGAACTCAGTACCTTTTTTCCATTAAAGAACTGATGTGACAGGAGAGCTGTGACAAAGTGGCTGAGTGGATGCAGGTGCAGGTGCAGGGGTGATGCAGTGTGGTAATGAAACAGACAAAGAGGTTTAATCAAGTTTGGAAAAGTTTATTTTTGTATCCAAGTCTGGTGACCAACAACAATAATAATAAACAAGAACGGGTTTGCAGACCCAAATAATGACAACAGCCCACATGTATCCTCCCCACAATTGTACATACATGTTCACCAGTCCTGGGTGAGTGCAGTAGTGCTCATGGAGGGTGATACAGGTTATTTGTGACAGTAGTGCAGTACTTTTCCGGCTGTAGTGCTGGCCCTTGGCGACAGCTCTGGAATTGTGTTAGCCATCGAGTATGGTTTAAAGAACAAGAGGATTACGCACAGACAAACAAACAAAAAAACACTCACGATACTGTTTTCGATGCTAAACTGGGTCCCTCACAGTCCTTCTCAGTTTAAATTACAAAGCCAAATGCAAAGGAACAGATTACAATTTTCTGTCCCCTTTTATGCTGTCCTAGAGTCACCTGGCTACAGCTCCTGCTGATGGAGACAAAGTGCCACTGTTGGATGCACCTATTACACCGGGGCCTTCCTTTGGTCCCGTGTTGGATGAGATGCTGCAGCACTCTCACCACACACAGGAATCTACAAAGGAACTGGTGCACTTGCTTTCAAAAAAGCAACCACCCCCAATCCACAAAACCACTTCAGGCAAAGCCACAAAGATGTGGAACCATCTGGAGTATTGGTGTCAGTGCACCATGGACATCTAGGTTCTTATTACTATTCAAACCAGCTACCCTTTGCAGTTCAAGCATGGTCCCCCTCCTTTTCGGGGCGCAACTCCAAAATCAGTCACAGTCCCGCAAGATGCCACAGTGGTGCCTCAGGAGTTAGCAGTTCTGCTGCAAAGGTGAGCTATTCATATGATACACCCCCTCCAGTTGGAGGAAGGGTTCTACTCCAGGTACTTCCTACTGCCCAAGCGGGATGGTAGCCTCAGACCAATCCTCGACCTTAGGCAGGTCAACCTGTATCTGAGCCAAAGGAGGTTCAAAATGTTGACGATGCAACAGTTGTTGCAGTCAATTAGGCCAGATGACTGGTTCACAATCCCATAAAACCAGCGCACAGGAAGTACCTGTGGTTCCCCTTTCTGGGAACAGTGTATGAGTTATGGGTCTTGGTTTGGCCTTTCTCTAGCTCCCCTAGCTCAATTATTTGGACAACTGGCTCATTTGTGCCCAGTCTACAGCTCAGGCACTCTCATGGAACTGGTCACCGACCACTTTCAACAGTTTGGTCAAACGGTGAATGATGCTAAGAGCCAGCTGATGCCTTCCCAAACAGCCACCAATCTTGAAGTGTGCTTGGACTCCAGGTCCATGCTGGCCACTCTGTCAGACATCAAAGTGCAGAGAAAAGCAATCTGTTTAAAGCTTTTTCAACTCAACAGAGTGCTCAACGTAGTGATGTTCCAGAAACTTCTGGGCTTAATGGCAGCAGCTTCTCAGACCCTACCTGTGGGTCTCCTGTGCTGTGCCATGGTTCAACAGCAGGATTTTTCCACATTCTTGAATCGTGGCCATCTATTTACAATGTCTCATCACTGTCTAAAGGCACTCTCTTGATGGAAACAGCCTGCCCATCTATGCCTCGGCATAGTGCTGGACAGTGTCACCAGAAGGAAGGTCGTTACCATGGACGTGTCCAGCCTGGGCTGGTGCGCTGTGTGGAATGGCAGGGGGGCAGAGGGTGTGTGGAACCCCCATCCACATCAATATTTTTGAGCTACAGGCGGACAACACAACAGTGGTTGTCTATATAATCCACCAGGGTGACCTCAGGTCTCCCAGGGGAGTTTCCAGCATATTCAACCCTGAGGTGGTGAACCTCATTTGGGAGAGATTCAGGAGAACAGTGATAGATGTCTTTGCCTCCCAGGAAGAAGAGAAAACCAAGCAGTACTGGGCCAAGATTCTCTTAGTAGCCCCTTATTGGCCTAGTAGACTGTTTTTTAGTCCTGATGCAGCTCCTGAACATCCAGTCATGGAGACTACTCAAGCACCACTGGGATTTTATGGCATCCTGACTCATCGAGCATGCAGATTTGGGTCTGGGCCCTGATCGGGTGTATTTGAGCTTTCTGGGTCTGTCCAATAGGGTTATTGACACCGTACCTGGTATGGGTAAGTGTGGCATCTTTCAAACGTGGTGCCTGCCCCGGGGGGTTCGACCCCATGACCTGTCACATGTTAGCTATATTGCAATTTTTGCAGGACCTGTTCCTCATCCCCATCTACATTAAAGGTCTATCTGACAGCTATTTCAGCTTGCCATGTCAAAATTGATTCGGCCTCTTCAGGAGCACTCTTGCTGGTGAAGCAATTTTTGAAAGGAACTCATCTATGAAGGATATTGTTCCTCGCTGATTGCATTTTTATGTCAACCAGTCTGTGGAATTGGAGGCTTTCCCTCCATCTTTTTTCCAGTCTGACAGAAAGCGGCAGCTCCATACGCTCTGTCCAGTGTGGGTCCTGGCACATTATGTTGACAGGATGAAAAGTTGGAGGCAGTCCGAACAATTTTTTGTCTGCTATGGGGTGAAGTCCCATGGTCAAGCCCTGTCTAAACAGAGGCTGTCCAAATGGATAGCAGATAGTCAGGACTGCCTATGAGTGAGCCAACTTGCCCCCTCCACAAATGCTCATTGCCCAATCCACCAGGGGCATGGCAACTTCGTGGGCTTTATACCAGGGTGCATTTGTCAAGCACATTTGTAATGCAGTGGTGTGGGCTACTCCCCATATCTTTACTAGGTCGTGGATCCTCAAACCCTGGCTTTAGAATTAGAGTGGTAAGGGTGGCTTCCAAGTGAACCCTTACAACACAGGCATAGAGGTGAGCTTCTAGCTACTAGTTACTGGGGTCCCGAATGGTAACACATAAGGCAGCCTCGGTTTAGCCTTGTAACATTCTAGTCGTGTGGCAATCTGGCTCTTGTGATGGCTTGGGTATACTGACCCATTCTGTAAAGGTTACATTTCGATTTCTATGTCATGTCACTGTATGAACATCCTCTCATGGTGGAAATACCCAGTTTACCTGTGCTTGGCCATAGCTCTGGACAGTACCATGAGGAGAGAAATCATTACTACAGACACATCCAACCTGGGCTGGGGCACTGTATGGAACAGGCATGGAGTGAGGGTGTGCAGTGTGGAAACCTCTTTTTTTAAACTGCCGGCAGTTCACCTGGCCCTGCAGAATTTTCTAGGGGGCAACAAAGGAGACTGCTACAGGGTAGCATCACAGACCAAGATGTTACAGGCAGGAAGAGAGACTCAAGTGTTTAAGTGCTTTTGTGCATGTTTAATATAAGAATACAGTACAGTACTAAACCAACAAAAAACACATCAACAAATAAACAGGCACCAGGGCCAAAACAAAAGGTCTATACAAAAACTCATGGACATAACAGGACAGCAACACGCAGCAATACACCTTCACCTTCACCAACATTAACTCCTAACACCCGTGATTATCCATTTTATAAACCTGTGGCTGGAGCATCATTAACCGTTTGCGGTCCTTTGTTGAACCAGGTCCAACATTACAATTTTCCCTTTCCAGTCCGATGTCAGACCCTGTCCGGCATCCTCAAAAAAAAGTAAAGCACAGGTCTCTAGTCGTTTTATCTCCGGAAAAATCTGAGAAAACCTTTCAATGGCTGAGTGAGACCGATAGGAGCTGAATGAAGCTGAAAAAAAAGGGATTATCTAATAGCTCCATGCATCACATAAATAACACAGACATAAACAAAGGAGATAGCTGCTTCCACATCCAGCGCTCAAAGAATGTCATAGACATTTGCAGAGCTTTTTGAGATGTTATAGTGTTATAGTAATAAAATAATAACTTAACTTGGATCGCATTAGTGAGGAGTTTGGTGATAAAACGAGTGATCAGGAGAAGATTTATCAGTATGCACGTCTATAAAGATGTATGTGCAAAATACAGCAAACAAAGGGTGGAGCTTCGCTGGAGATACAGTACTGGGTGTCATTTTGTGATTCAATGCCTTTTAAATCTGTTTTACTCTGAAAGAAACAGCGCATGTAAAATAAATTAGACCTGACGCGCCTGACAAGCACTGAATAAATGGACAGCAAAGGGTTAACCATTATCATTCAATTATGGCCCCAGTTTAACCTCCTCCCTGCCAACCCAATATTCCCCACACGCATACATACCTTATACCAGCAGGGCTTTTGGCATGGACATCATGGCAGTGGTGGCCTATATAAACCACCAATATCCGGTTCCCTAACCTCCATCGTGTGGCCCACAAACTTCTTCTCTGGGTCCACGAAAACCTCCAGTTCCTAAAGAGAGTTAATCCGCTGTGGTTAATGAACTGGGCTCTGAGGGTCCTGGTAGCCTCGGATTAGCCCAAGAGAGGCTGGTTCTCTGCACCGGTCCAGCTCTTGGATGGCCAGCCTTGGGACCCTCATACCTGTCAACACTGAGTTTTCAAAATAAGGGCACTTTTGTAAATTGAAATCTTAGTGGCCTGAGTTCAAGTGAATACCTATATAAGACAAATGCATACAACCTTTCCACTTTATTACTTGGCAGAAAGACAGTCATACGATGCTCCTTTCAATTGCTTAAAAAAAAAAAACAACAGAAAAACAACCATGCCATGCTTCACAATCAAATACTCTCTTGGCCCCTGTGGTTCTTATTGTACTGTAGTTGTAGGTGGCTGATTTGGCAGCAGCCAATACTTTGCAAACAGGTCCACTGTTGCTATGCTCTTGCGCTTTGCATGACAGCAAAGCACACACAGTTGCCGTTGTTACTTTCATCAAACCTAAAGGTTTAGTTTGGTACTGCACATTGACTTCGTAGATATGGCACCTACTTTATAACAAGAAAAAAAAAGCATCTAAATTCAATAAAAATTAATCAGATCAAACTGCAGATCAATAACACCACTGACAGTGTCATGTCATTGTCATCTATCTTCTATTTTAAATGAACACACTGTATATAAAGAGATGTTATAAAAACATCTGAATTTCGAAAGCAATGTTGATGCTAAAATTGTAATAGAAACACCTTTCAATATTTGTAGTCTTTCCTGCAGAATACTGTGCAATTTGAGTCTGGGAACATCTGCTTCAGATTTGCAGAATTAGTCACAAAATGATAAGGTCTCTGCATATGTAAAATATCTTGATCTCCATTTTGCCTTTCGCAAAAAAAGATGTTATTGAAGCGCTGGTTTTCTGAGCGCCGCTGGCTTTTTGGTTTTTGTGATCTCTCGTGCTTACCACAAACATCCTTCTTGCTTCCATGTTGCACTGTTAAAATCAGTCCTGCATGGTTTACAGAAAGTATGCTTTTCCAACATTGTTTGTGATTATGTCAGAATATGTTGTGGTCCAAGAAACTTGAAATTTGTATTAATATATATAATATATATATATATATATATATTTTTTTTTTTTTTACCGGACGAGTAGGGCTTATCGCATGCATCGTAAAAGTATGGAGCGTGCCTTGTACACTGAATGCATGCCTGCCACAGGGCTCCTCTGGATTGCACTGGGGGGCTATGACAAGCAGCTTTAACATACATGTCATAAATATTCTGGTAAATCAGGCTACACAGAGTTACATACCAATCGGTAATGGATAACATTTCTATTTCATGGAACCAGAGTTATAGTATATAACCTAACATTTACTCACTAACAGCAAGTTATTAATTTCCCAGAAAGGTCCTTATTTGATGGTTGTTATGCACTTTGAATCTCTTCTTCTATAGGAACTCCAGGATTCAGATAATTAACCTGTGCAGAAACCAAGACATGTCATTAAAATGTAGTCCCAGCCACAGTCCAAATCCAGTACAACAGGGGTATCAAAAAGGCTTTTTTGTAGGCTGTCTTGAAAAAATGTTTTTGTGTAGAAAGGTCTGCTAGAGCCAGCACGCTGTATATCCAACACAATATTTCAAGTGATAATGGGCTAGGCAAGTTTTTTCTAGGATAAGTTTTACAAGTGCTCCATTGTTGAGTGACTGCAAGTAACATATTTTATAGTTTGTAGGCTTTGTACGAAATATGCTAAAATATCAGTAATGGTTACGCATTAATTCTTATGGGACATCAGCAATAACATCTATTCCACAATAACTGATGCAAATTTAAAATGTTACCTTGAAATGCTTTTCTTAGAAATCAGGGAACCTGGAAGTTTGTTTTCCTACAGCATGTTTTGTGTTGCATTTTTCAATTATTTATTTAAAAAACATATACAAAAAAATGTTAATATACAGGCTTTTAAATGAAAAGAGAACAGAGCAGTTTGGGTTTAGCGATGCAATTATTACTATAATTTATTATTATTATTATTATTATTATTATTATTATTATTATTATTATTATTATTATTATTATTATTATTATTATTATTAATAAATAAAAGTACAAAATCCACCAAAAGTGAATCTAGGATTTTACACATGATTCTAGTGCTTTTCTTTATCACCTATTGCTTTAAAATTAATGATAAATATTTCAATTTTTTTCTTCTATAAAATATTCTATATAGTAAAACATTGCGCAGTTCCAGCAAAACAGCAGTTGCTTGTACAAAGAAAAATAAAATGGGACAACATTTCCACTGGCATTGTAGACACACACCTTTTAAAATGAGCAGCAGCAAGCCAGCATTTGTTACTTAAAACATGAATCTGCAATATATATTTGCTGTTTTAGAATGTATATATTCAGACCTGAGACAAAATAAAACACGCATGTAAATAGGTTGTGTTTTAAAATAGAAGTCGATTCTTGTTTTCCATTACTATGGTGGCTGGAAATCTAACATTGTGGATACAAAGGCAGTGAAAGGCATTATTCAGTATCTGGAAAGGGTAAGTGGCAGTGTGAATGGTTAGTGATCCGGGCACAATTCTACCAAGCTGTACAAACTGGGTGCACAGTAAAACAGAATTAGCTATAGGAGGACGTAGTAATTGGAAATGATACATTTAAATCAGCAGCTGAAAGAATACTGCTCTTTCTAAAGCGTTGTTTTTTGGGAGCAATTTAAGATTTCCTGGTGTAGTCAAACAAGTGACCCTTCGAAGATTTGTGGTGTTTGTGCGCACATTCTGTTTTCTCGGCTGCTTTGTGTCTCTGTGGCCTTTGGATTGACCTTGCACTCACAGATTAGTAAATAGGTCATCTGATGACTCAACAAGGGCAAACATTATAAACAAGGTAGAAATATATCCCCCAAACCTATGAAAACAAGTACAAAATACCACTGTACTGCATGTTACCTGGAGTCAGCTGGTTTGCATGTCAAACTGTGTAGCATTGCAGAGCTGCACCAGGTATCAGATTTATAATAACTGTGTAGGTGTGTGGGGGGGGGGGGGGGTTAATAACATTACATTGGAGGGATTGAGTACATGTGAATATGTGTATTGTAATCTTGGATACAGCACCTAAATTGGATTGCACAAAGAGAAGGCAGGCGAACATAGAAAGTTGAATTTATGCCAGCCCTGTTTTATGAACTAAAATAACACAAAGTGGCAATAAATAGAAAGATGCAAAGGCAATATCTTTCATATTCATTTTTTATATAATTCTCTTAAACATGATAAGCAAGTTGTCCTTTACTTAATGAATTACAATGCATTTAGAGAAATTACAACTTTGAACCAGTTGAATAAACCATTGGGATAGTAGAATCCAAAAGCTAGTTAAACTAAAACTGTTAAAGCTTATTTGCCACTGAAATAAAGAGGCACTTGGAGCTGTTAACGTATGAAAAGTAAAATGTTTTATCTGTTTAACAAGAGATTTAAATAGGTCATAGTAGAACTGATTCAAAAGATGTATTTCAAAAGATGGCAAAAAAAAAACACAGTTCAAAGAAAAACTTCTTACAAAATGCCAGTGGATGGGTAGCCAGTATTAACTAAGAGTGCAAAAACAAAAGACTACATACTAAACCATCTCCACTATATTGCAGTTTGTCCATTAGATCACAGCATATGGAATCATAGAAATTGCATTTTAATGGAATGTATCCAAGATTAACAGCACCACAGTACTTCACTTTTGAATCACACACCCTGATCTCTTAAATTAAAAAGAAAAGTGTTTTTTTTTTTTGCTTTTTTGTTTTTCTGTAAAATACCACCACATGCAAAGCATTCCCATAAAACAATGTAAAATGAGGTATTTTATTTTATTTTTTTTACATTTTGTGTTATTTCTAAATAAATAAATTATAATTAAAATAGCAACAACAACAAAAAAAAAACTATAAAAAATGTAATTTGTACCCACAATATCTACAGTTAGTAATAAATTATGATTGTTAAATACTTAAGGCATTTCAACTCACAACACCCTGTAAACTATCAAAAAATCTCATAGAACACTCCACTGAACCAGAATGCAGTATCCCCATTTCTTTAGACAGCGAAGCTGTGAGCACTAGGACACTGTGTATTCTCATAATACATGCTTGCTCTGAGGCTGTAACTTGTTAGCAGGCTCTAATCATTCTACTCTACAAATGCACTGTGGAAGAATCCAATATGTTCAACATTGAACCAATAGGAATCCAGTTCCAAGCTCACTGTATGCCTGGGATCTATGACAGCAAATAACTAAAACCACAGGCACACAAGCGATATGTCGAATCCCCAATTCCTGTCCCCACCCGATTCCACTGAACTGTTGTTTTTGTTTAAATATGGTGAGCCATATTCATAAAACTTAATGTGTGTTTCAGCAAAAATGTGTTTGCCACTTCCTATATTTGCAGTAGCTTGCTAAATAAGTTGTTTAAAGAAAAATAGCTGCACGTTGCTAAAATCATTTTATACAGCGATTCTTTTTTTTAAATAAGAGTAGTTGTTAAAAACATGTTATTTTATTGTATTATATAAGCATTGATGAAACCTAACTAAAAGAAATGTAACAAGTACCTAAAATCTCCACTAAGTTATATTAGTCAACTACAGTGGCCTCACAATTAAGAGGTTTTGGGTGGCCAAGGCTTAAGGGATGATTTTTAAAAAACTTTACAACAATTTTGGCAGTACTATTGTACAGAATGCTATAGAACTTCTCCTTCAAACAATGGCTATGATAATTCTAGCTAGCTGCTCTGTGCTATCATGCTGGTGGGGAGATATATGGGCACTGCCAGCAGAACGCCCAAGAATGCTCAGTATGAAAAAAATTATACTGAAACCGAGCGCTACCTAGCAGCAATGGGGCAAATTATGATTGAACAAACAGAAAGATAAACACATGCATAGATAGGTACCCATATATAACAACTACCATTGGGTCAGATTTGTATGTAGTGCATTTAGACTGTGTAACTGCACTGTACAGTTCAATACCTTCACGTCCTAACACTATAATCTCACCACTGTAGTTTTAATGCAGAACTGCAATACATTGGATGTTATAAAACAGTCTTGTGTCTTAATTTAATGCACTTTCATTGCAGTTAAATTTAAATAGTTTTTTTAGATAGACAGATAGATAGATAGATAGATAGATAGATAGATAGATAGATAGATAGATAGATAGATAGATAGATAGATGGACAGATGTTTGGTTTTCGAAAGAATGGCTTATTTTTCCCCTAGCTATATCATGCCCTTTGATATTGATAAACCCGAAACACAAAAGGGATACTGCAACTGTCGTAGAATATTCTACAGCGTTGGTCTAGCAACACAGCATAGCAACCACGTGGGGAGATCTGATACACCAAAATACAAGAGTTTACACACAGTAGCTTATCATTCTCTCCAAACACTGGATGGTTTTTGCAGTCATAAAGAATAAAACGAAGACGAAGAAGAGCTTGTTGCTCTGTCATAGGAAATGTGCTTGTTCTTTAGGCATTAAGGTATACATCTAAATAGGATCCACCAGCAGCCAATATGATGACAAGATGAAGACAGGATACCCTGTGTCAGTAATGCCATTTTCATTTCTGTTCCCCTACAAAAATCACATTTCTCCGATAACAAATTCATGCACAGACACCCACCCTTGTCACATACTAACAAAACTGCCTAAGTCAACATTTAAACATGCATTTTTTTACGGTGCGTCTACAGTGCGAAGATGCACCGTTGTTAACTGTGGTAAGGAGGGAGTAGGCTGGTACTGTAGGCCGGCTGTGGGTCTCCACACACCCATTTGGGAAGAGATTTTCTTTCTGTTCAGCAGGAATATGTATTTACTTTTATATTCTGCATTGTACACCAAAGCCCACCCCCCCACCACAAAAAACAAACACCCCCGAAAAAAACACCCTTGAGCTTTCTTCAGAGGTTTGTTCTTATCCTTCAGCACAGAGGCATCCATCCTTCAGTAAGATGCCTTGATGTGCCACGTAACAGTTGCATTGAAGCAGTACTGGTATAACAATACCTGTGCTCACAAGAAGACTACAGACAACCTCTAACACCACTAGACTTAAGCTAATACAATATTTCAGGAAGTAGTCATACTAAATGTGATAGAGGCCCCTAACGCAGTTCATCAGGGGGCTAAAATGCAAGCCACTTTCCATACAGCTACCAATATGCATTAGGCAAACAAAGAATACCCCCGGCAATGTAGAGGTATATGTACAAATCCTTAACAGGTTAAGGACTGCATGCTATGAATTTTAGTACCTTCTTTATGAAATGGCTTTAATAAATATAGCGCTGTGCTTCTCATGTTATCTGGAAAAACCAGCTCCCGAGATAAGCAAGGCCCCAACGCTGCTACCTAGATCCTGCCCTCCCGCCTTCTGATTAGTTTGAGTGTGCTTGTGGAGTCGTCTTCTCTCTTGGCTCAGAAGGCAGGGTTGAAAGCGGTGAAGACTTTGAAACATTTGGCAACGTGCCTGAGGAACCAAGGAATGGCAGGAGATCCGGACAGGAGGGAGGGAAGCATCAGCTGTCAGGCGATAGTTGTGTTTCAATGTCCACTCGGCAAATAGGGCACTTCCTACTGGTGGCCAGCCATTGGTCCACACAGCCTTGATGGAAGAGATGCATACAAGGTAACCTTCTGCAAAATGAAAAGTTCAATTGTTATATATAGGCTACATTAGAAACACTCCCCTGGCTGGTTTCACAGACCGTGAGGAGGACTAGCAATGTTGCCTTAGGCAAGGGAGTCTTAGTTTAGTGCATTACATCTTACTTTGTCCATGTGAGACTGAAACATAAAAATAAAAAATGATAACATTAAATGAAAGAATACACTTTAAAATACAAGTTACTACACTGTACTGTACTTACATTTTAGTTATATTTTTACATGTTCTGTACTTACAAAGAGATTATATTATCTGTAAAATAACTTAAATCCATGTTGTTATTGTTTGGGGTACCATCCTCACACTTACGGGTATGTGTGCTATGTGAATGTAGTACAGTAAATATTAATAAATGACAGCTACAGTGTTACTGTTCGTAGTTAATATGCCTGTATTTTGAATTGTATCGAAAACACACATGCATATAAGAAACTGTACACTCCACAATTGTTCCAGCATTAATAAGACTTTCCTGTCATTTACTGTTTTCACCTCCTGTGCCTATCACAGTAAAATATTTTTTAACAAGAATAAACTAGTATATATTTGGTTACATTTAAAAACAAAAAAAAATAGCTGCCAATTCTTGAGCAGTACCATAGATTGCTGTTCCTCTTGAACTAATTCTCTTTAGATAGAAAATTAATTAAATAATAACTACAAAACATGATTTAGTCTGATGCTTCTCCAATGAAATTCTATTGAAATTCATGTGAACTTGCAGGCTTTGATTTTATTTTATTCCACCTTTTTTGAAGTATATAGAATTTAAAGGTGTGTGGGACTATTGTGAAGAGAGCCAGTTATGACTGGGACAGCATCCCAATCTAGAAACAAGGCTGATGTATTCCACAGCACCGAAGCTGTGATTTGTGATATTTTAATGGCAATGGTATGTTAGGAAGTTATTTACCTGACATCCTCTCCATCTTCCAGCATGGAAAGACAGATTGTGCATTTCTCATCCATGTCTGACTCCTCCTCTTCATACATGGATAATTTCAATTCTTGCGGTTTTCTCTGGAAGCAGAACAGACCACCACACTGGGGTTTATCAACAAAGCAGGTCAGCACAAACCCCCCAATTCATACATAATGTGATAGCATTAAGACACTGTCTGAAATGTTTACTTATTTACGTTGCCCTTAAAAGAATTATGAAATGTTAATTTTACATTAGTACCAAATGTATATTATAACTGCTGCTGGAACGGTACCTCAGTTGGCTTTCCTTAACCAAAAAAATATTTTCAATACATTATTCACAATATGGAGCATTTGTCATAAAACAAACTCCAGTTACTGTATCTCCTGTGATTTACAGAACAAAAAGTTGGGTCAATTTTGGCATAACATCTCTAGCTCAAGGCTAGAAGAAACATAAGCCGCTCTCGTGGTTCTGCTTTTTACATCTATGACTACTCTGCTGATTTCTAAGCTGACTCTCTTTTGTTACTGCAGTCTCTGTGTGGAGGAGCGCTCTCACTAAGGTGCTTGTCATTTCTAATCTCTTACCCTTTGAATCATCACGTCATTCATTTTTTATTCTTTTGTATACTTTTAGATCATATGAGTTTCCGCTTGTTAAAATCAGGGATGGGCAAACTAGTCAATGAAAATATTTAAATAAAAAAAAATTATTTAAAACACAAATAGAAAAAAAAAGGTTGCCAGTAGTGTATTAAGTAGAAAATAGTAAGTTCTATTTTTTTTTTTTTTAATAGTTGACACCATCGACAGCTTGTAAACCATTTTTTAAATGTATTTTTCCATAATAATGAACTGAAAATGTCAGCACAGCCTCAATCAACAAGCACGTCAGGACCATGACATATATCAATAGTATGTTTAGAATAAGAGTTTGCAATGAAATGCGTAATCACAATTTGATATATACAAAAAAATGTTAGTCATGACATATAGACACCTGCATATATGCCCAGAATTTGATATTCTCAATGACTTCTACTAAATAATGTTAAGAGAAAGTTTTAAGACAATTGGAAAAACAATTCTCTAGAGTTATGCAAAAAATGGACGTGTGATATACAAATCAGTGGATGTCCATGGTCATTTCATAACTCAAGTACAGCAGAACACATTTGGTATAATTCCTGCACTCTGTTTGGCTGAGAGGGTATGCATAAAGTTAACTAATGTATAGCTGTATATAAATGATTGCATCATCCCACAATCCCTGTTGTCATCCTCAAATCTATGATACCGTAATATTTATTGCTTATCCCTTTTTATACTGCATGTTGTCATTACAGTTTACACAGTTTATCTTTTTGTTATACTTTTCCAAAGAATTTGCCGAATTTGTAGCAAAAAATATTGTTATGTTTTCACAAATGAATTATCAAGGTAAACTGTAAATTGTTTTACACTATTTACAGTAATGTCTCACACCTGCACTCTACATCCATATTCAAAGAATTACTGCTACAATTTGCCCTATCAAAGTAGCAAGGTTATTAACTCTCAGATTGGCACCTCCTGATCACGCACAGTTTCCTGTTCCAAAGACCCCAACGAAAGTAAACATGCATGTCATATTTTTATTCAGACGTAAAAGTCTAACTGGTATAATTTTTTTTTTTTTTTTGCACACCCCTGGTTAAAATAGAATGGTGGTAAAGCAGTGTCATATGGGAAACTGTGGTTAACCTTTGTAAGGGAATTCACAAAAGCACACTAGCTGTTAAGTCATACTACCAATAATTAGTTGAAACAAAATTAGCAAATGCTCAACATGACAAAAGGGCACCAGCAAACATTCTATATTTTAAACTTATTGAACAAAGGGTAGGGCAAAGTAATGGGGTTGCCACCTAACATTAACATAGCATTACTATTAACACCCCTTTTACATTATGAGCCATTTCAGCAACACATTCAAGAGCAAAGATTAGGGCTGGAATTCTGAATGAAAAACACAAACACTTTTAAAATTTTAAACTAGCAAAGAATTGTTTCGAAAATGGTTCTATTGGTTTAAGAAAATGTACCTTTGCCCGTACATTCGTCTATTGCAGGTCTTGCAGTAAACCTTGTGTTGTTGCTGTAGCTATGTACATGGATGAGAATGCAGCAGCTGATATCTAGTGTAACTCAAGGCTGGGAGAACCAAGACAGGTGGCAATCATACACAGTAAATGCTGTGCCGCACGAACAGCTGTGAATAAGGTTCAGCTGGGTGACTGATATGCAAAAGAATGCGATGCTCACCTTCTTATACTTGTGTGGGAAGGTATATCTCTCGATAGTGGTCTGGACCGCTCCCCGGTTCACACTTCCCAGCCTGTCTTCTAGCTGCAACAGCTCCTGCAATCAGCACCAGTAGTGAATTATCATGGCCTGTCTCATTGTAAACTTTTGCTTTACACCATGAGCCCTGCCATCACTGACGAGGGGGGGAGGGATTAAATTACAATAAGAAACCTGATTCACAGAGTAGCCTTGTAGAAAAACAAGTACAAGGTTGCAAGAGGGAAGGGGGTTGGGGTGACGAACATTACCGTCAATGGGAAACAAAGACTTTTTTACCTATAGGACAGATTCAGTTACAACCAAGCTCGGTAGAGATCAAAAGACTAGTCTCTATTTTCTGTTTGGAAAGCATTCTGGTGGTCTTAGTTCAGTTTCACACCCCTGACACCTCCAGAACAGTTGTATAATGGACATTTTTGCCAGAAAGGTGAAGGACTAGATGTGCAATGAGACAACCTTCTCACCTCCTTAGAAGATGATCCCTTCAAGGTAGAGTTGAGGCGCATTAGCCAGGCAGTATAGGAACACTGTTATTTCCTGTGCTGTGCTTGTCTATGAATATTCAGAAGACTTACAAAAATAGGTACGTAAAATCCATGTCCATACCCACTAATTAATTAGCATCAGTCCCTTTAAAATACTATTGCTCTATTATCATTTTTTGTTTTATTTTAAAGCTACTATGTTTGCTTAACTTTGAAAGTATTAAGATTCCTCAAATGTTCTCTGTGCTGGAATGTCCATTTAGGAGGAAATATTTAGTCACTCCTGCCACACCTGTCATAAGTTTTAAAACAGGATGGCACAGTATGCGATAAGTGGAATGCTAATTGGAAAGGGGCTCTCTCTGTCTAGAAAACAAATCGGTAATCTCATAAAATGAGACAATGTAGTATGATTAAAAGTTCAACTGCACATTGATAGGCTTGTGCTGTAAATGGTTTTGAAGGTGGTAAAAGGTAGGAAAATCTTATTTTCTTTAAACTGAGGAACTATCACCATTCTTTAAGTGTTCACTACTGTCAATCAATCGATAATGTTTCACTAGCACTAAAGCTATTACATAATCGTTATTTAAAAAAACTACCTCATAACTTTCCCTCACTGCTGAAGCATGTCTTGTAGGGTTGAGTCCTTGCAGGGCTAGCAGGTGCAGTTGTGGATAGGGATAATTCCTGATTTCATGAACAACCTTCAAAGACACAGAAATACATTTTATACACAAATACATTTGCAGCCCTTGGGATTCTGTCCCTTTACCTGAAATAAAGTTGCTGTTTTTTTTTTTTTCATTGTATTACTATCAAAATTAGGGATTGTCGAAGAAGCTCTCACATAGTGACTCTGTCAGGTTCAATCTGGGTTCTGACACTGATGTGTGGATGGCAGCAGGTGATGAGGTGTCATCTCTTCAAGCGTCACTTCACAGGTATTCACAGCTGCACCAGTTGATCATCCCAACACACTTTTTATTCCATCACATGTCTCAGTGACAATAAAAAAATAAATAACTGCCAGGCCTATCTTGTGAGACAAGTCATGTGTTCACATGACACATGTCCCATAGCTTGGATAAACCCTTTCACAATACAGGTTTTATTCATTTAACATAAGAATTACACAGTTAAAATAAAAAATCAGTCTTTAAAATGTAACAAGAACTATGTAAAACTGAATTACAATCAATGATGGGAAAACTTTGGGAGTACAATCACAGTACAATGGTTGACTATGTTTGAACTCTCTCTAGACCAAAATACTAAACATAAATAAACAGCATGACTCTCGTGAACTTAAACCTTTCTGTACAGGGATGCTATTTCAGGCATACATCTCTAATTACCAGAGCTTCAAACACATTGTCTTCTACCAATAGAGAGAGTGCATTTGACTGAAAGGCCCATAGCAGCTTTTTGTACTCAATCTGAAGAATGCTCCAACAATATACAAATAAATTCAAACATAATGTGCCCTTTTGTCAAAACTTTAAGAACTGAGTTTTGGAAGGACTGATTTATAAACATTATCTTAAGTTAAACAGCTTTTAAAATTAAAAATCAACAAATAAACCCTATTTAAAATGATTCGAAATGTTTTCATGAACTGCTTCCCCAGGGATCACTTAAAAATGATGATAAGCGAGTCATATGAATTTCAGTAGTACTTCATAGTAATAACATTGGAATACCGATACAGTATCTTTTCTAGTGAAGTTTCTTGGTAAACTGGTAACATTAAAATTATGGCTAAATATTGTAGGGATATTGTAGGAATAGTCACATATTATTCCATTCAATTTAATTTCCAATGAATTGTTGTAATGTCTTACAGAAAGGGTGTGGAGTTATAAGGATAAACAGTAAAACATTTATGGTGAACTTACACATTGCAAACGCTTTTACAAAAAGCTTGCAAGTTTTAACAAACATTAGTTAAAGTTATGTAAAGATGTGGCATAGAAGAGGTTAAGTTTTAAACTCATTAAGTTTTAATGAGCCACGTAAGTGCTTTTTTATAATGGGTGGGCTCTCCCTTCTCTTGACCTTAGAAAATGTTTTAAAGCAAACGCACACACACACACACACACACACACGCTTACATAACAGAGCTGCTTACCACTTGTGCTGATGATGTATTTCTTGGAAAGTGGTGCATTCTGGGAGTGGCCAAGTAATGCTGATAGTGTTGGGGAAGTTGCCTGACTTGATACTGAGGGTGAGACAATCCTGCATCCACACTGAGGTCCCTGGACAAAGATTCACCAAGATAAGTATTGATTTACAGCCACAGATCAACTCAACACCTGAACATTTATTTCTTAATAGATACAATTCTATATACGGTACTGTAACAGTACTCAGTTATGTTGCTAGACCTCTGATCAGAAAATCTTCTTTAATTTAGTTAATTACTTTTAGACAAAAACACAAAGGGCTAGATTAATCAAGGTGTTTACACCAAAATGCAATTTGCATAAGGTGACCATATGGCTGTGTTCACCAGGACAATTTGGGACAGTTCAGGCTTTTCAACTCACAAACCAAAGGCTCTCCTGGTGAACACAGAGCTATATGGTCACTTCAAATTTGCATAATTTTTTTAAGAAACATAAAAATGTTAATTTATAAATGTCACAAAGACGGCTGTAGTGGGTGACGTCAGACCAGAAATAGGAACAAGGAAATGAACAACAGAGAGGTGGAGTTGGGTGGAGCTGAGCGATTGGTTTTGCTCAGTATTTAATGAATGAACAAAACTGTAAATAAAAAGGTTGTAACAAACAAAAACACAGGATTAAAGAGACAAACAAAATGGACTACACAGACAAGCACGGTGAGCTGATATTTTAACTATTAACTATTATTATTATTATAACCTCCGTCTCCAATCCCGTTCTCCACTCATCGAACACAACCCTGAGTGAGTGAAAACATGCTGCTTTTATGCAGCTGTAGCGAGACTCGATTGCTAATCAATCATTCAATTGGAGTCACGGTACAACTGCACGTGAATTAATAAAGTGCAATTCCCCGTGCTCACATATTATTACATTTTACTTGCACATGAAGTGCTGTGCAATCCTTGTGCATAAATACAAATATACATTTTAAACACTCGTGTTACACAGACCCGTTTATATCCTATGTACCCATGACTATACACCAACATTAACACACAACATACAACACAAAATAGACACAGGGCCTTGATCTGTGTCACACTCCTTTTGAAGACGGTTTGTTATTGACAATCTCTTGCATTAGTGGGTGACATTGGTTTCGCTCAGCATTTAATGAATGGACAGAACAGTGTTGTAACAATTAAAGAGACAAACAAAACGGACGCAGCTGTAGCTAAACTATCAATTATTATTATTATTATAACCTCTGTCTCCAATCCTGTTCTCCACTCACCGAACACAGAACCCCGACGGTATAGTGAAAAACATGACAGCTTTTAATTGCAGCTTGTCAAGCAAGGACTCGATTTGCTAATAAAATCATCAATTGCGGTCGTGGTACAAATGAGGGAATTACTAAAGTGCAATTCCTGTGCCTAACATCATTATTACATTTTAGTGGCACGTGAAGTGCTTGCAATCCTCGTGGCCAACTTATCAAATATTACATTGTAAAACAGACCCAGGGTACTTTGCCACAATAAACTATTTAGAAGTTTTTTGGACCCAAAAGTGAGTTGTTTGTTGTTGATTTTGAAAAGAAAGTAACAGTTGTATTTTCCTTTCATATATGTATTTGTAATTCACCAAAATATATAGCTACTGTATGTCAATTTATGTTTTTTGTACATATGTAAATAATTAGCAAGAAAAAACAGAAGGAGGCTTTTTTTACACTATTAAATATCACTTCCCCCATCCCAGCACTTTTCTAAATAGAATCCATATTGCATTGCTGGTATGTATGTATGTTCCTGATTGATCTCATGATTTGAATTTGTATGTCATCTGCTGTTTTACAGTAAATGCAATTCAGTTTCTCTATTTCTGTACTTGGACACTGCCACTCTGTCCTGAAAGCTGACAAAACTGAGCTGCACTTTTCACTCAAAGATCAATTCATCCAGGCCCTGCCTGAAATAGCAGTTGCTTTTAAAGAGATTATACTAATGTATAACCCACCAATCAGTGCCTTCCGCCAGGTACCTTGGCTGCTGCCCCATTGGCTGGGGAACATGCAGGTTGGGAGGGTAGTCGTAGCCAGAACGCAGCCTGTGAGGATGAATGGGCACTCGATCCTGAATCCTCCTGCAGAGATCAAACAAAACAACAGTGGTATCTAGCACACATTTGTGTAATTAATTAGTGGTGGAGATTTGAAGCAAACTTTCACTGTAAACATCAAATGTCAATAGGGCTGCCAACCCTGCATATAATGAAAACATGTATTGTGGTTTACCACGGTGAAAGATATACATTGTGAGATGCAGTATATGCATATTGAAACATGGTAAAGTACAGACAAGCATTGCAAATCACAGGAAACTAAGTATAGTAAAAACCCATGATAAAGCCAGGTGAACTATAAGCATGGCAAAAGCATGTTAAACTGCAAAATTACTAGGTAGATGTAGCATGGTAAACTTTTAATAGGGGTTGCTCAGCCTCACTGTAGTTTTTATTTCCTATTTAAAAGCAAATGAAGGGTGTGCAAATCTTTTAAAGTTAATGTCTAAACCGTACCACCCCAAGCACATGCATTTTTATAGTACCAGTGATGTACACATGTAGATGAGAATTCCTCCAGTGACCCTAGTGGGTGGAGTTAAATGGCTGCACATGTCTTATTTCTTACTGCCTAATGAGAATCTGATGGAAACTAAAAAATGTGTTTCTGTGACATACATATTCATATTCTCTCTACACATATTTCTCAACCTGCAGAAGGATTAAATAGTCTTCAGCTTCCATTATGAAACTGCATAAATGGTTGAATATCTGAATAGTACACTATTTATATATTATTTTGAGACTGTTTTAGGATAACTTCAGTATTGTTGGTGATGGTTCTCACCAGCTGTACGTGTCAAACAGCAGGTCCTACCTGGGGTGTGGAAGAATCCTCCTATGCTGGGCCTCCAGTAGCTGCTGCTGGATGAGGTATTGCTGGTGTAAGGCCTGAGGTAGGAAAGGGGGTCCTGGTACGTCTTGGAACTGCGGGGCTGCCAAGGGTGTCAGGGGCTGATGGAGCTGTGTGGCATGCTGGTGAACAGACGGCAGGTGTGGGTTCATGCCGGACTGGGTCTGCCCAGCGTGGGGGTGGGGGTGGGGGAACTCAGTCTGCATCTGAGGCTGGGGGCCCAGGTGGAAGTGCCGGCAGGAGGTAGCATGGCTGTGCTGATGCCTGTTAAAATGGGCACCTGAAAAGGAACAGATGCAGTTTAGCTGTATTTGTGATCATAAATATTACAGGCTGGGTTTTCCAGTTGATAACGGAGATTACTAATGAGCATGGGCAGTTTGGAGTAAGTGTAGTCATTAAAGTTATATTATAAAAACTTTAATGGCTGTAATGTACAGTAGGTACAGAGTTGTAGGCAGTTTAAGAACTGTAATTTACTCAAAACTAACCGTGTGACTCATTGTCAAGTCCAAATCTGGAAAATAACACCCTGTAATACGTGTTCAAATTTGTGTGTGTTGTGTGGGTTCTGAATTGGGTTTAAGATTTCCTGCTAATTTGAGCTGACAGGAATATAGCATTGGTAAGCTTCAGTGGGTAATGTTGTCAATGTTTGTATAGGATTTCTGCAAGTATATATATATGGTATGCTGGCAGGTCCAAGAAGGTATCATTTGGAAGTTTGTGGTGCATGTAAAGTCATAGTTTTCGGGACAGCTTCGGGACACCACTGTACCCTCTTTCTTACAGTCTGTTCTATAGGCTGTGTTCTGAAAGTTCCTTGCAACATGAGACTAATTGTAGTTTCCCCTCAGCTGCTGTTTAACCTATCCCTAATGCTCTTTCAGTAGATTGCCTGAAACGTTATCAACATTGGAGAGCCACTTTTTTTTCCCTGGGGCATAACTGCACCTTCAGCAGTGGGACATGATGAGTTAATTCAGAAATGTTCACATACTTAAAACTTGTTAGGAAGAGTTACTTTGTGGATAGCAAATTACTAGTTCATTGAACCTAGTTAAAAAATGGTTGGGGCATAATGTAGGTCAGCATCTAAATATTTTCTAAAAGATTAGGGATGGCTTGACAAATCACATTCAAAGCACATTATCTTTAAATGGGCTCAACTAACCTTTCAGGGTTTCTTGGTTGGTTTTGTTTATTTTTTAAACTCGTAGTTAGAAATGTAGTCACAGTATGAAGTGGTTTGATGAACTGTGGGTTCAGGGACCTTTGTACATGAGACTACCTGCTTTGTACTGACTATGCACTATATTTAAGTGCTTTTTATTGTTATGTAAATGTCCTGTTTCAAGGATCAGGCAGAGCATGACTTGACAGAAATGCAAATTTAAAAAAGGTAAATCATGTTTTTGGAACTAGAAGAGATAGATATTTGAATTGAAGTCAAATGTAGGGTACTATAGTATGTGTGTCTAGGTGGTCCCTGCAGACTGAGAAAGTTAGGGCTTCGTGAAAAAGCTTATGATGCAGTTATCTTTATCTTACCTGTGATGTGAAGGAACAGCAGTCTTCAGTCAATTAGAAATCCTTAGTAACTATTTAAAAACTAACAAATGATTTACTATTGACTTTATTTTGATGGAATACAAATCAATCTAATTCAAATACACTCTATACATGTTAATATTGATTAGTTTAACTCATAAGTAAAAGTATGTTTTATCTTTCAAAGTCTTGCAAGTAAGTAACTTAAGGTAGGGCTAAGGAAAGGTCACATGTGCATTTTGCTAATTTGCATATGTTTCGCGTCATGTTTTGTATCATTTACTCTGACAGCGCACACGCATGAAGATGTCAGCTCCCTGATTATTTCAAAATGTTTTCTAATTCCATTTAGAAAAACGTCCTCGATCACACATGTAACAGCAGAGGAATTTGGAGTGATCACAACAAGTGATCATATCCTGTGTATACAAAAAAAGACACGCTGGAAAAAAACAGCACATACAGCAGACACTTCTGCACAAAATGTGCTGCTTGTAAGTGTAAACAGTGGTCAAAACCAATGGACTGAATGGGCTAACACTGCTTCTAAAACACAGAGTAAACTATGAGGCACACAGACACAGAGAACATTTTTTAATTCTGAAAACCTGATTTCTTTAGGAAGTCGGTGTGCTGACTGACCCTTACTCACGAGTGCTTTTTACTGCATGTAATTTGTTATAAATTCATATTTTTCCAGAAAACATGCTATTTTTTTGTTTTGTTTCAAAAAACAGATGTATAGAAATGTTTTAAAGCTAGAAATTGAAAGATCACCATATTTGTTTTTTGTCTGTATGCCATACAAGACTACAGAAAGCGGACCTGTATTATTTGTTGAAAATTATTTGTGCTTTTCTTGGATGTGTATGTAAAAACAAATGAGGTACATCTTTCCAAAAGTCCACAAAACTAAATTCAATGTATGTTTTTCAGAGCACAAATAGTGGTTAAGAACACATATTTTAATATACATTGGTCTTCTTAAAATGCATTACCCTGAATTTTGACCTTTGAAATTTTTTTGGTTGCAATTAAAATGATCCAATCTTAATGAACTGTTCGTAATTTACTTTAGACATTTTAAATAATGATTGGTGAGAAAATGGGAAAAAAAAAACATCTGTTAATTATTTTTAAAGACTTTCCCCCCTACCTTAAATTGAAGTTATAAAACTGGAAGCTTAATGTCATTAATCAACTCCCTTGACCAGTATGAATGGTACTTATGCCCAAAGTTTTGCCTCACCCTATAGAATTAAATAATTTTGCTCCATAAAGTCAAATGAAACCTGCTCAATAATGTTATGCTGACATGTTGAATTGCATCTTACAAGAATTTATATATTTATCATGAACAGAGAAAATATTTAAATGAATGAGTTTAATGAATATAACTCAATTTGTTTTAATGCTGAGATGTGATTTTAGAGAACTTTAAGAAATTTAGAAAAATAGTTTAACTGTTTTGTATGAAACATAGGAATGTTTTCAAATGTATTTTTTCTTTCCAAACCTTGAATTGTTCTGACATTCGTTTATTTTTCTATGTCAAATCTGACTTGTTTACCAAGCAAAAATCATGTCATGCATAGTGCATAGCCATTGTAAAAGAAATTCAGCAGCTTCTCAGATAGATCACATTGGGCCTCTCCAATGTTGCTAATTCCTTTACTGTTAATAGACAAAGCTTTAACATTTCTACAACATATTATCTAAACAAAACTAAAGAAACTAATTAGACACTTAAAAAAAAAAACTTCTTCACTGTCTGAAAGTGTGTAATAAGATCTGAATGTTAATGCAGATGTTATGATGTGAGTACAGCAAACAACAAACTAACACATGTATACATTTACACAAACTCATAGCAGTAAGGAACTTATTGTTAAAATTAAAGAAGACCTTTTAAATGCCCTATGGTGGTGTTTTTATTTATTTATTTATTTATTTTAATTATTTCTTTTGCCCTGGGAGCTCCCAAAAACAAACAAAAATGTTTGCCCTTGTGCCTGCTTATTTGTTCATGTTTTTGGCTATTAAAAGTGAGCAACAGCGTTTAAACTGCAGCGTTTCCTGACTCTGAGTTTCTTTCCTGACGCTATCTTGCTACGCCACTTTTATTTGATATTAAAGTGTATTTATGACATTCCCAGGCCCATTTCCGGGGTTAAAACAATACAATAAAATGACCCAATTCAAATCAATGTTTAATCATTAAGCAATTAAAATATAAAACGCTACAAGCATACCTTTAAGGGAGGATATGTCTAGTTTATTCTCTGCACAACCAAAGGAAACTGATTCAGCAGAACCCCACAAAAAGACCTAAGCCAAACAATCAATGTCTGTTACAGCAAAGTGCTTGCAGAAAATTAACAGATGTGCCCTCAGTGAACATTTGAGCTCTTCAGCTGTTCCTGCTTTTTTAATTGACATGGGCTAGTGAGTTCTATATGAACACTTGAAAAGACTCCATATTAATTTCTGCTTCAGAAATATCAGAAGCCAAGAGCACTTCATTGGTTAATGTGTTGTATTGAATATAAATGATCCACAACACAACTATGTACCTTGCTCACTTTTGGTACAGTATTACGAATCAAGGCATAAAATATATGTATTGTGTGCCTCCTTAGCAAAGGCGGGATACATGTTGGTATTAAAACAAAAATTCACAATGCCGCCCATTTACATGGGGGAATTTTGAGGCCTCTCTGATGTGGGGACTTTTGTGCTGTGTTATAGTTACCAGTACACAAATCTTCAATGCTGCTCTATTAGAGCAACTGCAAACGTTTTTTAAAAAAGGACCTGGCTACCTAATGCAGGTTGTACAACCCTTGCATAAGTTTTTATACCATGTTAAAATGACACACCCCTACATCGTAAAACCTGTCTAATCCTGCCCATGCATACCGGCATTCTGTATCAGCATAATTTTGGGGTCCCAACCAAATCCATATTGAAATAAATGGTGTAATACCCTCTCCTATCCTGTCTGTTCTGGAATCTGGCATTAATTGTAAGTCTTGTCTGTTTAAAATCAATGTAAATCTAACTGTGCTGTCTGGCAACAAGTCACATGATCACTTTTGTCCAAGTTTATAATGAAGTACACACAAAACTTATTATAGGAAAACAAACGATCAAAGTTTGTTTTCGCTTTTTCTGTTGCCCCTAAATGCATTAGTACCTTCATACATTCCTGATATAATAGTGAATTAAGAAAAAAATACAAAAACATTACAACCTGCAGTGGGCCTGTAAGGTCATTTTTTTGCAAACATTATTTTTTTTTAAATCAAAATCACACATTACATTTATCTGCCTCACCTCTTACTTCCAACTACCTATTATTCGGATGAGACTTAAACCGGTCCTATTGTAAGCGACTCTGCAGCAGCTGCTGATGCATGGTTCACCCCCTAGTCTCAGCAAGTCATTTTGGATAAAAGCATCTGCTAAATCACTAATTAATAATAATGAAATATATCTAGCCTATAGCCTACCCACAACAAAAAAAAGAATTGAGTCACACTATGAAATTTAATCATCCCTCACTTTTCTTGTCAACAGCTGCTTTTTCATTGAAGTGACAGCAAGCAACTACTTTGTACCTGCTCTGAGTTGTTATCTAATCTAGCAATACGTTGATAGATACAGCGTATTCTAACATACTAATGGCTAGATACATGGGCACGTTGTACATTTCTATGGGTGATGTGTAAAAGTAACAGAGATGTTATAAGTAGGGCTCTACATTTTCACGACTTGATTTTTTAACCTGTAATTTAGTCCTACAGCCCCAAAATGTCCTTAAATGTCCTACATCCCCAAAATAGCCTCCATAGCAAGCCACATGATGAGCAATGATTAAAGACTCATCACATTACGTTACTTTAACCATTTCATTTGCTCATCCCATTGCTGCAAAGTATTTATTATCAAATTAATAAACAGAATGCTGTAGATGGCTACTGACATTTATTTAACTGTTACATCCCTGTGAATATGTACAACAAGATTTGAAAAGGATTAAAAAAATATTATTTCATTATTTTATAGGTTTTAATTTACCAGTGCACTTTTACACAAATCATTTTGTAAAAAAAAATGAATTACATTTTCTTGATATCTGGATCTCACTAGGCAGAAATATATACTTTGTTTTTTTAATAGAGTTCCAGTTTCTGGCACTGATCCCTGAACAGTATAGATACTATAACTATTTATTGGAATCTGAGCATTTGATAGATTCTGTAACATATGTAAGGTGTGTTTATTTATTTTTTCTTTGTTTTGTTTTTAGTGTTTTTGTTTTGTTCTTTGAATATAATGTAAATAAAGCTGTTCATAAGAAGCCCATAAGTGTCACTTATGTTTTCATAAAAGACAAAAAAAAATGTATTCTCAGTTCTTGTGCATTACATTTTGCTATTAAACTTAAGCATTGTTTGTTGGTTAACGAGGTGTAGTGTTTGAAATGAATTGCAATCTGATGGGTGTTTTCCAATTGTCAAACAGAGGTACATTTACCATTAATTATACTTTTTTTTTGAAAACTCAAACTCGAAACAGACAATCAATTTATCTAAAAGTAAAAAACAAACAAAAAAAATTCACGACGAACAAGATGAAATGAGAAGTCCACTGCAAAGTTGCAGAAGTAAAAAAAAATGTACAAGACCCAATGTACTGCATATGATAAACATTGGTATTCTATTTTCTTAATGGTGGAAAAATATGATACATTATATGAAAAACGATGTAAAAGACTGTAAAATATGATTAATTCAATTTAAAAAGATGCAACAGACCGAAAACAGCATAATGTACCAGATTTGAATGGGCACTTCCCTGCTTTCTTAATGGAAGTTGTGAAGGCATGTGCAAGCAAGTGCAGTGTGCTGAGTACCACTTTGTACTGTGTACCTGAAAATAACAATACAACGGTCTTCTATCATGTTTGGACATTGCTCTGTGAAAATCTGTCAATATGAAGAAACACTTTTTTCAGGATCGAATTGGTAACAACTGACAATTATCTTTTAGCCTTTCTTGCTAAATTGGGAAATGATTCTGCATTTCTCCGGAATCCGGTCAAACAAAATTCCAATACTGTTTTCTTTTGCAACTAGTTGATATCCCTCCATGTCTGATTTACAGTAAGCATCAAACTCTGGAATAGAATCTAATGGGAGGGGTTCTTTATCCAAACTACAAACTTATTGTGGGTCGAAAATCCTTACTGCCTTCAGAAACTTGTGAGCTGGTTGAATAAAACACGGTTTTGTTCTGCATTGATCAGGGTTATAGTAACTCGTCATTTTTTCAAAAACGTAGAGGAATGCTTTAACAACACACTGTTTGTTTATTCTGCCATCTGTGCTGTTGAACTCTTTCCCAGTGCTCGGTATGTATTTATTAATTCTACAACTTTATTATACGTTTGATGAATTCTAACATTACGGCTTTCAAAATAAGTTATACCCATCAGTGTGCAGCACACCAGGTGGATATTGCTGCATGCAATCTCTCAAAGAAATACTTTTTGAGTTTGTTGGTGCATCTATTTGTTTTAAAACAGCATGACTCGAGGTAAGCTTTGTCTTTAAACACATCCATTTCTAGCGTGGCAATAACTGTCCCTCGTAATTATGGGGTGCTTTCTAATTAGCCAGAATTTTATGGGTTGATTACTGAATTACTGTATTCCTTCAAATTAAAGATGCACTTTTTGAACTGTTTTTTGCTTAACAAAAATAGCCTTCGTCTTAAAATCGAGTACAGTAGTGATGCATGTATTAAAATCAGCAAAAAAATAAGATGTGACTACCCGAACACACAAACAGCAACGTGACTGACTACTGAGAAAAGACAACCCAAAACACTATTGCCCGATCTCAAATCATCCATGGCATACAGGAATCAAGGAAGCGTCATTAGTCTTAAATTCAAGGGCATCTTAAATTCGAAGGAATACAGTATTTTTTTGATCAGTTTAGCTGGAGTGGCTATATGGAGATCTGGAGGTTTAGGACTAAATTGCAGGTTAAAAAAACAAGTCGTCAAAAATGCAGGGCCCTTGTTATTAGCCATATTGAGCTCTTTAAGAAGCAAAGCTGTACACAGTTTATACCCCCCATTGAACAGCCTCTTGAGTGGCTATAAGAATAGTTTTATTTTGTTTGTCACATCAGATGTTTTTCAGAAAGTGTGGGGATTTTGTATTCAGTGCCTGTGCTTAGTGTGGTAAGCACCCAAGCCCTGTCTTAATCTGTCTAATCAAAAAAAGGCCAGGGCTTGAAGCTATTCAAAGTGGTCTCTTGTGTCATTTGGGAAGAAATATCTAAGCTGACCATTGACTCATCCCAGGCCAAATACAGCTATTATTTACAAACAGCTTGTCCTGTCGCTTGTTATCTGACAACAGGACCATTAAGAGGCCAGTAATAAAAGCAGGGGTAGACTACTACTTACTTGTAAATAATAATCAGAGCAACAAGAACAGAATCAGTGTTAGCCATCATGGACATGATTTTAAAACAGATACGATATGCGTTTCCTGTTAAGACACAGCATTGGTGATATTCCACTCCTAATCCTGTATATAATTTACTTGAAATAGGAAGATTTAAACAGCCATGAGGAAAATCAATGGAGAAGCCTTTATTATTACCTAAGTCATAATACTTTTCTTCAATAAATGTCACAATTGTAGGACTTGAACCTGAGACTCAGACTCAACCTTGTGTGACTCAGAGATATTAACGACAAGTCCTTTTTTATTTTCTATTACACAAGTAGCATTACAGTTACTACTAATAATGTCAGCATGGTAAACAAGCAAATAATTATTTGTCTTTTAAGAGGCCTTTCTCTTTATTACTTTAAACCGTGTTCTAAGTTTTTAAGCACTGTGGAAATTTCTAAAACTACATTCTTGAAAAATACGAATTTGATTTTGCTGAGCTCCCTGAATTTCTGGAATATAATTTATTTGTTTGTACTGAAAACAATAGAACGTTGGTCACCTTAATAATTTTGAGTTTACTGAAAACACAAATGAATGAAAAAAAGAGTAATCATGAGTTCTAATCATACTTTTAAAGCTTCTTTTTTCATAACAGAAAGTGTGATTAAATATTCTGTGTTTTGCTTCTAATCTTCACTCGTTCCTAGCACACACCATCACTGTTTGAAAGCAACGTCAATGAATTCACCTGGCAAATTCAGTGTAAAACTAGCCACTAAAGTCTAAAATAGAAAATTGCCTACCGTCAAACAGGTATATCAGACTGATAAGACAGAAGGACTGATTTCCCAAAATGAAAATAATTTATGGATGCTGGGAAAACACATTAACAATACACTGTGCTGCATCAACTCTGTCTGTGTGACTTCATTTTTGTATTCCATTATGAACCTACACCAAGGGGAAATATATAACTATAGCATGATTTTGTATAAAGAAAAGATAAAAAATACATTATCTGAAATCAAATGAACTGAAGCACAATCTTGTAAATGCATAATTGTATTACGGACTCAATAAAAGTGCAAATTTACTATTTAGGAACACTATATATATATATATACACACACACACACACACACACACACACACACACACACACACAGTTCCAGCAATGTCTAAATCAGATTGGCAGATTTTACCTGAAGTCAAAGTAGATGCTATAGTCAGAGGTGAAAGTAACTTTAATATCTTACCGGTGTAGTGTTATTTTCAGGCGTTAAGTGGTACTCCACGCACTGCGCTTGCTCGCGCAGGCCTAAACAACTTCCTCTAAGAAAGCAGGAAGGAAACCACTTTCTGACATTATACAGGTCAAGTTCTGGTATGCGTACCACATTATTTGTGCATTTTTCCTGGAGGATATCAGACTGTTCCTCCACTACTACCACTAGTTTAATGAAAATTGATTTGAGTTTGTTTCAAGGACTCGAGACTCAAAGTCAAGGACTTGTGACTTCTGACTTGGTCTCGAATGATAGTGACTTGGACTCGGACACTCGGGACCAGGACACGGACTCGAGTTTGAGGACTCGACTACAAGGCTGATAAATATACAATGTTAATATTCCAGTCAAAAGCAATAAAGCAGAAAAAATAGTGGTTCACAAAATGAAGCTGCTGTGCTCTGCTCTGTTAATAATGGATTTATCAGATGCAAATGTAATGCGTCTCTCTCCCTGGTAGAGTTTCATTCTAAATATTTAATGAGTTACATTCATTTCTATGATAAGGAAGGCTTTATATTGGCTGTATTTTATACTAAAGTCCTAGTAAACCAATGGTACCCTATTATTATTATTATTATTATTATTATTATTATTATTATTATTATTATTATTATTATTATTATTTTAGAGTTCAATGTCATCTGCATCTTTTTTTCTGTGTTCTCTCCAGTATTTAGGGATTTAGCCAGGAGCCAGGCAAGTGAGGTTTCAGACATCTTATCATCTTACAATCTGTGGCATATTTAAGAGTGACTTACTAAAGATGACCTGGTGATTAACCACACATAAGCTACGGTGTTGTAACTGTTTCCTAAAGCCACGTTCCTTATGCAATAATGATCATCCTTCAGAAGACTCTCAGTGATATATGGGTCATCTTCTCAGAGGCACATCAGCTTTTTTGTAATGGGTAGCTAACTTGCATGTACCAAATAAACTAAATTGGTAAAAGAGGGACAATACTTCACTCAGTTTATTCATCCCCTATCAAGCTAAGTACAGAATTCTGGTTGTGGGAATCTAATTCATTGTTTTCCTCATTTCCTGGATAAAGACTCATCTGACACTGGGTAAAAAATAATTAGCTAACAGTATTCACCTGTAACTGAAGGAAAATAAATGAGCAGGAGATGGTGTACAAGCCCCCTTCCCCCTTTCTTCCCATCACAGAATTCCTCACACACCATTACTTCTCCCTGACCTCATCTGTCAGTGGTGCGCAACCAGCCAGCTGAAATACTATTGGGTGGAATGACACTTCTTATGAACTTCTGAGTGGACTTTGCTATGATATGGTCTGGAAAGCAAGGCCAAAAAAAAAATCACAACAGGCCTCTATACAGATTAGACATTACTGTTTATTACCCCAAATGTCAACCGTTCAGGTTGTTTTAATGTGTTTAAGCCTCACACAAACACATAGCCTAAAGCAGCATGTTACAAAATAACATTAAGTGACCAAATGGGAGTACAACTGAGCTTACAAAGGGTGTCTCTGATATGTTATAATATACATTTTAGAGAGATACTGTCTACAACCCAAGACACCCCCTAATGGGGCAGTTTAGGCAGAGTGAGGTGAGCACGGACGAGATAAATGCATGAATCGGAAAACTTGCATAAGGATATCACTATGGCATGTTTCTTGGTAATAACAGAACTCCCTCTTTTAAATAATGCATTCAGACTCTGTTCACTGGTTATACTGACAGTTCCGTTATTGCCTTGAAACATGCCACAGCAATACCATTAGTCCAGAAAGATGGGGGTCAGGATGGACCCACTTTATGTTCAGCATGCTTGCTCATGAAAGGTATTGTATGAGTGGATGGGTGTCCAGTATGTCCGGTTATGCATTACTTAAATGTACTATACACATAGGCTTAACAGGAGTTTCATACTGACTAAATGTGGAGTGATACTGGCCTTGCTCATCTCTACTCATGCACAGTTATAACTGTCCTGGATCCAAAGTTTGACCAAAGCAGGAGAGTTTAGCTACAGTATTACTTACATTTCCCTCCAACTTTAAGATCTTCAAAGGGCTCTCACTTTTTAAGGTACCGTATTATTTCAATTTGGCGGGTTATTTCAAAAGGGTGTACTGTACCAGCGAATCAGGAGTGTGTATTGGTTGTTAAGGGGCAGGGCAATGCTGGTGTGGCAGTTAAATCCAAGAGTGTGACGTAGATGTTTTTCTGCACCAACAATGACCTCAAAGTATCAGTTTGGTGATTTCTGTAAAAACTACAATATATTCTACTCTTTTTTTTTTTTTTTCTTACTGTAACTTGCTTGTTTGTAATTTCTCTGCACGAGAAACCCAAACTAAATCTTCTCATAGATAGGAAGCACATTGTTTTTATTTGTACGGGATTGAGTACAGGATTTACAATCGAACTAAAAACAAAATAACAAAACCACCTATAAGAACTTCAGAGTGACTGCTGTTCTGTACGTAGTTTATCTTACATTTTCTTTCAGAACTGTACTAACAGAAAATAAAATGTGCTTACTATGTGTGTGTACATTAGTTTGTAATTTACATGCTAGATTGAGGCTCCCGTCTCTTCAGGGGCGTTACATGTACATAGTCAGTGTTGCGCGTTTATTTGTTTACTGTGTGTTTTTTTTTTAGTAGGGGGAGAAAAAAATACCTTAATGTTTCTTTACTGATAGCAGCGTTTATTCGAGGGAGGCCTCTATTATAAAGCTGATATATGACTGTGGCGTCAATACGAGGGAGTCTTTAATACGAGGGCAGCACCAAATTGAAATAATATGGTACCACTGTAATATGATTACAGTGAAGCCTTCTGTAATTGACGTGGATAAACAAGAGAAAACTTTAACATGCCCAGCCCAGTGAACCAACTACATTTAGTTTAAATTACAATTAATTAGAAGAAGGATCAATTGAGGAAGTGAAGATGACCCACCCCCTTGTAAACCTCCAAAGAGAAAGGTGTATATATTCTCACGTGCAAATAGATATCCCTTTCAACCACTGACCTACGTATATTATCATTAAAAAAACAAAAATTTCATAAAAAATTCAATTTAAAAATCTTAAGTAAACGGTAGTTAGTGGTTATCGAGAATAGGGAGAGCAGACAGTTCAACCTCTATCATAGTAAACAAACCAGCTGCACTGTGATCGTTACCGGGAGCGTTTACGTGGATACAGCACTAGTATGAGATGTTCAGCTGAACAGTTCTATGATTTGACCCAACTCACACAGAAGTATTTTTTTTCTGATTTATCCCACAGTTGATCTACCGTATGAGTCAGAATCCATAAATATCAAAGGAATCTTGATGCAGAGAAAGATGTTGTGCACGGCACAGACGACAATAACTGCAACATTTGTATTGTATGAATCTGTAATATAGACCTGGTAGCTACAAGACAGGCCTCTGATACAGAACAGGTGTGATTTATAAAGCTGTGGATGTCACCTAGGAATCCCCTTTTGTCAGGTCTAGCATGCAAGCACATTGGCTCAATAGCTGGTCATTAGTTCATTCAATATCTTGTCTCATTTGTGGGATACAGTTCTGTAGGAATTCCTTATTTGCTGTTTCCTGATTTGTATTCATTATCCACCAGTCTCAACATTTGGACTCAATATTTTCTATTACAAAATAACCTTGAAGTCTTGTCTTTCTCAATGAGAATTATCAGATATCCTCATCCTTTAATCTATAGCGACATTCTTAGGCTGTACTGTACCCATGAGCAATAAAATCAATACACTTCTTTAAAATCCCCCCTAAATGGGCTACAGGGTTTAATTATTTGTTTTCCGACTTTTATTCATCCTATGCAGAATTCCTTATTACGGGCTTATTACAGTTATTTTGTTACGCTACCATTAAGGCCTGTTAAGTAGCATGGAGATACCTCAGTTGTTATTGCTCCAGCTCTTTAGAAAGGTTTTGCAAAGCCATGGTGTACTGTATGGTGAATCATACGGGTCTATTCATAAAGGGTTAACGTCTGCCGAAATGAGAAAACAGGACTACATGATCGGATTTCGTCAATAGCCGCCTATTTAAAGGCAGTTGCTATTCATAAGAGATAATTCAGATGCGTCTTTGATACGATACGATTTTCGTCTTTGAAGGCATGTTTTTAACGAATTGAGAGAAAGGTTAACGGTTACCTCATTAGCATAAAGTTCATCGGTCCTGACTGTCAAACTGCTATTCATAAGTGTGAACGACAGCAAAATGCTGTTGATAACTAGGAGTTATTGAACGCTTTCTACAGTCAAGTCTAAACTAACGACAGCCTCGACAGACCATTTTTTTAAAGACCTGTTTTATTACTACACTTGCTCTGTTAACACAGCTAATTTTGAAAAAAAAAAAAATCTGTAGTTTTAAATTTGGGCTTGCTTGGTATTGCGAGGCTCAATCAGTGTTTTTTTTTTTTTTTTTTTCACACACCACAAAACAATCCATTTAATCTACAGTGTGCAATACGGTGTGAAACTTTCATTGATTCATAAACTCGACCCTGATTGATTCCCTGCTTTAAGTGTGGTTTATTAATAATAATAATAATAATAATAATAATAATAATAATAATAATAATAATAGAGAATGTGTAAGATTTACATTTAAAGTTTTCAAAATTATTATTATTATTATTATTATTATTATTATTATTATTATTATTACTAAAATTACAGTGTTATTTAACTGTCCTCCTACAGTGCTTTTTGTTTAGTTTTTTATTTTGGTCCTGCAGTTAAGAATGGAAATCTTATGTGTTTCTGTATGGAAATGTGATTACCAGCATTGCCAAATAAAACAAAAATTCAAAGTATTTATTTAAAAAATGCCTCTCCTTAATTTCTGGCAGACGTGATAGGTGCATCGGAATCAACTGCCCGTGACAGGCAGCTGCAGACTCGGGTTTCGGTAGTACTGTCAGTGGATTCTGTTTTTCTTTTTGCAACAGCTACCAACGGCAACCAGGGAACATTAATAATGCTGATGATGTCATCAAAAAGGGGCGGATTTTCATTCTTGAACGACTGTATACCCATTCATAAAGTGCTTTGCGACAGTCGGCCGTATTCTCAGATCATTTTATGAATGGCAATATGGATGACTTTCATTAGTTTTAAACAAAATTCATTTTATTACGGCAGTCGGCAAGTACTTTTATGAATAGGGTCCATAATGAGGAATCTCATATTTTCAAAGCAATTTATCAATTTATTTTTCATAGCCCAGATTCCTGAATAAGACAAGCAATATAATATCACATATTGGCCAAACTAGTCACTAAGGATGATCAAATCCAGTTTATAAGGAAGAAGCAGCTCATTGCAGAGCACAGAACACCAAACCAAACCCCACCGACCCTTTGTGCACTACAACGTACTAACATGGTAGAGGACGGAAGATATAGTCAGGAGACAAAAATGAATCCTAAAAAAGAAAATATCTTGAAAGTCTCATTTCTAGTTACAAATATAATTGGGAGTTTGCTTGTCAGATTTATATACTGTATATTTTACACAGAATATCCAGTAAATAGTTGTATATTCTAATAACTTGACTCCCAAACTGCTCTAGCTATTTTAAAAACTAATTATAACCACATAGGAAGACCCAGCCAACCTTGCTAAACCCCTGGTGTTCTGTTTCAAGCGTCCCTCTTTTTGTTAGGTGTAAAGTCCCTGACAGGTGGTAATGTAAGGTTTAGATTGTACTCGCCTAAACAGAATGCATGACCTCATACATTTTAAGTAGTCTTTAAGGAAAAAGCATATGGAATGAGAAGTATGTGCCTTGTTTATAAATGATAATTTTGCTTACATTTCAGGCATCTTAAGACACATAAGGAAATGGGATATGGTCTTTGCTAATTATAGTTTTCATTGTCCTTCGTAACATTTTGTAGTCTTATGGTTTCTAATCAACTCAAATATTTTATTTACTAAACCCAGACTGTGTCTTGTGTAGTACTGAAAAATGCCCCTGTTACCAAGGTAATAAAAAAGGACATAATGAGTGAGGGTGTCTGAGAGACATTGTGTCTATTGTTCACTTAAGGCCTGAAAAAAAAAAAAACATGTGCTTGTTTTATCATAACATCCATATACAGACGTGTTTATTTATTAAATAATAAACTAGGTAGATCTCTACGGGACTGATAACCCCATTCTTACTATATCAAACTGCATTACAGGGAAACCAGTGGGTCTTTCTAATGAAAGCTCTGCAAATTACTGTGGATTTTCTGTGCATAAAAATGGTATCTGACATGCACAGGACTCTAAGAAATGCATTGTACTGTCTTGTCCCCTTTATGAATAAGAACATCATACTCTGTAGCAACTAAGACATAATACTCTGTAACAATTTATCAACAATCTTGTACTTTGAAACAGCTCTGTAACAGACAATTAACACAAAAGTATGCCAGTTTAAACATATACATTGTATCTATAATATTAATGTGTATGTCAACAAGAGACAAGTGTAGTTTATAACAACATCTACTGTATTTCAGTCACTGCAATTCATTTAGTAATGCAATAATAATAATAATAATAATAATAATAATAATAATAATAATAATAATAATAATGTTATCATATGGTAAATGTGATCAGGACTTTAAATAGTTTCAATTCAATGCTTTCTGGGAGATTGACATGTTTGCGGATACAAAAATATGTTTAAGCACCTCTGGATTACAATTACCAAGTTTTTTTTTTTTTTTTTTTTTTTTTTTTAGGTACTGATCACATTTAACTTAATATTGTTATCTGGCACACAAGCCTTCTATATATTGGTAACAAAGGGTAATTGACAGATCAATGTCATTAAAGGAAAGTCCTTACAACAATGACTCAATTGGTGATATTCTTTACACCTAACATAGTATAAAAAAGGTTATAATAATTAAACCTTAACCTAATCTAAACCCAAAATCTAACTGACTTTAGAAAAGTATAAACAATTAGCATAAACTCGATTTAGAATTCATTTAATGGTTTTGGAAGGCTTTAAAAAAAAAAAAAAGTCAGATTTGAATAGTCTCTCTCTGAAAAGCACAAGTTATTATTATAATGTACAGCATCCACAAAAATACACACTTGGGTCGTTTAGGAAACAACTGTCAATTAAGCATGTCTGTCATGACAACCCCCATTTACTTAGATTTTAAATGTCAGAGCTTCCTACAATAAAAATACAGAGATGCAAATATAAACTGACTCGGGTCTTGTGATGGGGACAAAAGCAAGGATATAATCTATTATCACCGCAGGGTAAGACAATAAATGGAAATCAGCAAGAAGCACACTGAAGGTTAGAAAAATACTATATTCTTTATTGAACGATATTAGTATATGTGGAACTGTGTAATAATAATAATAATAATAATAATAATAATAATTCCATGCAGACAATAAAGGCAAGGCCCACCATGCTCAGTACAGGGTTAACAAAACAAAAAGCAGCATCCAATGATCAGATGTGTATATGCTACAGCACATTACAGTACAGCAGGGTACATGTTTTCTACAGAAAGATTACATTGGAATCAACTATTCAATGTAAAAACAAGACCATGCATTAAATTCTAATACAAGAACAAAAGGTAAAGAACCACAACCAAAGAATTTCAAAGACATTATTGAATCTAAGAAAGAGGATTTCTAGAGCAGTGCAGGATACAATCACCCCTGTGAAATGGATAGCATTTTGCAGTGTGTTGGTAATGGCATTGTAAGCATGCCAAAACAAAAAACAAAATGACAATCCGTTAACCATTAACAATTTCTAAATATGTTTTACAATTAAAATTTTAAATTTCGAAATCTATAAATCCATTTTGTTTTTAAGTTTTCTTCATTGAAAAGTCATCAAATAATTTGCAAATTAAAACCCCCAAAAACTAAATAAACAATTACTGTTAATGACAGGTGCAGTATACCATTGCAATTAAACAATACATTTAAAAAAGCTTAAATAAACTGTTAATAAAAACAAATAAACTGTTAATGTCTGATTGTCTTATTACTTCAATACAACATGGAATAATGTTTGTGCAATGCCCAGTAATTATAAACTGGGTATTTATCTGCATCCTGATATATACTATGGTCAAACGTTTTGTATCAATCTTTAGAATTAACTAATTTGGCTACATAAAGTTGAATAAAACCTACTGAATAATGTTAAATTAACATACCATAGTTTTCCATATACTTAGCAAAGAACTGATAATTTAAAAATGTGACATTTCGAAATCTATCGTGAAATATACTACTATTATTGCCTTTAAATTGTTTTATTTTTATAAATATATATATTGTAATCTCTCAATTCAAAAATTCTGGATGATGCAAAACTTTTGGCCATATTTGTAGTTTGTAGTTAAATGCACCTTACGTGGAAGTATATATATATATATATATATATGATATCATAGATATTATATATATATATTATATATATATATTTATATATATATATTTAGACTTTATTTAGACCACATAAGTTACTTCAAGAATCTGGTTTATATTTGCTTTGGTATAATCGGTTCAATGCAGAATGCATCCAATTGACAGGAATTTACAGCGTAATGTAGTCAAATACCAAGACTGGATGGGAGATACACAATGACATTTGGTTTAATATCTACAGTAATTCTACAATGGGTTATTTACTATACAATAATTCGACAGAAAAAAGACACAGTAAAGGTTTTCTATAGATAGAAGGTGTTATTTTTAGTCACTGTTTAACAGAAGGATTTATGAGTGAGTTTTCGTTTTTAATGCCAATGTCGTCTTCGGATGGAAAGAGGAAATGAGGAAGAAGGGAGTCACAATACAGCTAAATGCAGAGTACAGGCAGAGGCCACACCACACAGCAGCAGATGACCATTAGCTACACAATGAAGGGGGAAAAACAAAGATCTGATAAATGCAAAATGTAAAGCCAGCCCCGATACTATGAAATAAGAAAAACAAAGAAATAAAAACAAACACAATTAAATCATTGGTGCTGAATGTTTAAATAAAGCACGACATTATTATTACATAATCAGCACATTTACTGCATATTAAGAAGGCTAGTCTGTTAATTGACACGATCTAAAAATAAAAACCCTGGGCATTTACCATCGTAACTGCAATTACGTAACATCGCTTAATAATAAGACTAATAATAATAACAATAATGCATTGATTTCTGCATTTTGCGTGCTCGATGCTAAACTACGTCCTTTCTCGCTGAACATCAAACACACAAAGACCTTTTTTTTTTTTTTTTTTTTTTTTTTTTGTGAAACGACCACAGAACATAAGGGGGCATCTGCAGATAGATTTTGTTTTCGTTTTTAAACAACCACCAATGCATTATTGGATTAACAGCATACTGTAAACAAATTAAACCAAATACAAGTTGTAATAGTATCTGAATCATCAAGCGAAAAAAACAAACATCTAGTCTACTTGCCACTACAGAGTCGAAGGGTATAATAAATAATCCAACAGCATTGTCTGTCACTGCTAAACGAAACGTCTATGGAATATAACACCACAACGAACAAGGAAAATATCAATAGCCTTTATACACGCTGTTTTTAGTGATTCGATTTATAACAATTTAGCAATAAACTGAACGTTAGGCGTTTCTATGTTAATATACACTAGCCTAACCTCGGAGAATTTAGGCTACATTATACTACTACGACTTTACTGTAACCCCTTCAAAATAACAAAGCAAGACAAAATGCATATATAGAAATGTTAAATTTATAAAAAGTATAAACAATACCTCTGTTTCTTACAGAGCCAAAAACAGGAAGAACCAGATATCCAACATGCACTAAAACCATCCTGGGAACCTTTGTCAGCGCTGCAGTCTGTGTAACAGATGGCCCATGGAAATGGTCCCTTCCAATCCCTTATACATTCAAATGTGGAGCAGATCTTGCAGCTGCCTTGCACACAAAGGCAGGCTGAACCAATCACAGGGCACCCGAGCTAAGACCTTGCTTCCTGTGGCACCCGGGCAGCCAATCCGATATGGGGATGTTTTTTTATTATTGTGCTTGGGTTCTGTTTGTTTAGCATGGCATTTATAATTGATCATACGAATGTACTGGTAAAATCTTGGCTGTGTAAATCGAGATTCACGTCTGAATTTGGTTGCATTGTGCCTTTATCGTTGCTATTCAACAAAATTGTCAACTAGCATTTACAGCAAATTGTATTATTGGTGGGTTTTTTTTTTTTTTTTTTTTTTTATTATTATTATTATTATTATTATTTTATTTTTTTTAATAATTATAAAATAAACAATAATAAACAATTCCGTCAGATGTTCTAACAGTAGTGTTAAATATGCAAATACTTCCATTTAGTAAAATTCGTGCAGATCCTTTTGATAATTAGAGGGTTTGATTTATAAATGTTGATCAATGTGATGTATGCATTAGGATTGGTTTTCAAAACGAGTCCAGGTATTATAGTTATTGAATTACAATAATTCCTATTGTTACACTGCTGACTGGAATTCGGGCAATTTAAGGAGAATTGATTCTATTTACTCCAGATTCTTACATTTTCCAGTAAAGCTGCACAGTGCTAATAAGTATTGCAGTATTTTGGATGTTCTAGTAGTGAGATGTACCCAATACAATTGAATAATAGTTTATCTAAATATCCCTGTGTGAAAATTATATGTGTACTAGATTCTGAAGAGTACAGTATATGCAGTGTAGGGGAATAAGGCATTACTGAAATCTGATTACATTTTTGAGTAACTTATAACTGTAATAGTTCCTTTTTCAGACAGGTAACTAAATGTGGTATACATTACATTTTATGTGGAAAAATTGCATAGTTATATTTCTTTTACTAATGCATAACACAGAAATTAGAAAACACTTAAACAGTGTAAGTTGAACCTTACATGTCACATGAAAACACATCTT
>NC_054534.1:39884725-39967225 GCF_017654505.1 Polyodon spathula
ATATCTACTAGAGTCCAGGACAATTCAAAGCGTCTGGGTGAAGCTGATTCCCGCATCTGGAATGCAGAGGATACAGTGTCAGCTATGGAAACGAAATTAGCCGAGGCAGAAAGAACATGGCAGTGAAGCTTTATGATCTGAAAAACCGGGACATGGGAGAACATTCGTCTTATAGGTCTACTGGAGGGCACAGAAGGTCGACAGGCTACTGAGTTTTTTTAATCCTGGTTACCTAAATAACTGTGATTAGAGACAAAACGGGGTCATGTAAAAATCGATCAGGCCCACAGATCTCAGGCTCCTCTACCTAGAAATAATGAGCGTCCTTGACCAGTGATCATTAAACTACATAATTTCCAGGATAAACAGCGAATACTGGCAGCGTCCAGAGCCAAGAGCCAGCTGTTGCACTTTGGTCATAAACTTTTCATTTTACAGGATGTTTCTATTGCTGTGCAGCAGAAGAGAAGGCGCTTCAGCGACATCTGTGGGCAACTCAAAGATCTGAACATTCGTTTCAGGATGCTATTCCCAGAAACTTTGAAGGTGTTTTTCCATGACAACATCAAATCTTTCAGTTCTCCTAAGGAGGTACAGGCGTTCATGAATACTCTGCAACGTAGATTGAGAGATAAGTGATGTGATTTACAGTGCTGCTTTACATGTGCTTGTTTTGTAGCTGTAAATACTAAATACGGTTTACGGCAGCATCTCTGATGTGGTAGTGTATTAAGGTTGCGATGCCATTATAAAATTAGCTGTTATTGGTAACTAGTATATTCGGAGTAGGCTATGTTATTTTGGGATCAACTAAACTTAAATTTGACTGTTCCTTCTCCCCCCCCCCCGGCTTTTTATTTTTATTCTTTGTGGGAGTGTGTATAAGAGTCTCCCTTGCCCCTCAATTAATATTTGTACTAGTTACTAAATATGAGTGTGACGAAGATATATTCTTGGAATGTTAAAGCAATAAACCATCCAATCAAATGGAAAAAGATTATCTCCTCACTTAAAAAAAGAAAATGTATTTAATAATTACAACCTGCCTGCAGGATGGTAAATGTAATTTAAATTGTTAGAGAGAGACGAAGAGGTAATGCTGTTTATTTGTTTATTTATTTAAAAGAATAGATTAATAAAAATCCTGGTATTTATTAATATGCAGCATAAAAGTATATAGATAATTTTGTATATTTTTGGAACTTTCTTGGCAACGTTTATCCACTTTAGAATGTTAGTTTGACGTTACCATTTTCAATTGTGCACAAACATTCTTTTTAGAATAATTGCTGTTATACTTTGTCATATACCGGTAATATTATTCTTGTCATGTTGTCTTAATGAAGGTACAGTATATATATATATATATATATATATATATATATATATATATATATATATATATATATATATATATATATATAAACATAACACAATCAAGTGTTGGCATTGTGGCACCGATTTAAATGGAAAATTATATACAACGCATTGACAACGTTGCACATGTGCTCAATGCATAGACGGCAGACATCAAAAACATTTGTAGATTTGCATAAAAATTGGTATTTTTTAGTTATAAAAAGCTTCCTTTAACCTTCGACATCAACGATACACATGTAGTTATGTAAAAAAAAAAATCTTGTACATAACTGACAGTTTTTTTTAGAACATGACAACTTTTCACATTAGTGTATTGTATTTTGGTATTAGCACAGTATTGAAATTGATATTTTATTCTGCTGATTTTTAAATATGTATATTAATAAATACCATAATTTAAATTAAGCTAAATAACTTTTTCCGAACATTGTATTTTGGCTATATACAAAAGCTGGAGGAACAATGTACAGTAACCCATACTCCTATATACAGTGAATATTGAGTCTCCATCAACTGTCCAGCTATACACACGTGTTAAAAAAAAATGATTAAAAAATATATATATATATATATATATCAGTGAAGAGTATCAATTGTTCAGAGATATTCCAGATTTATGGAAGAAAACATTATATGTTGGCCGTAGAGATTTAGGTAAGTTTTATTAAAAAAAAAACAAAAAAAAACAGTAGGGCTTTATATTGTTGCTATGTGTCCATGCAGTATGAAGTATACATGTGTTAACTGCTGTATATATACACTGAACAAAACTATAACTATATAAACGCAACATGTAAAGTGTTGGTCCCATGTTTCATGAGCTGAAATAAAAGATCCCAGAAATTTTCCATACACACAAAAAGCGTATTTCTCTCAAATTGTGTGTACAAATTTGTTTACATCCCTGTTAGTGAGCATTTCTCCTTTGCCAAGATAATCCATCCACCTGACAGGTGTGGCTTATCAAGAAGCTGATTAAACAGCATGATCATTACACAGGTGCACCTTGTGCTGGGGACAATAAAAGGCCACTCTAAAATGTACAGTTTTTGGCAGTACGTCCAACCGGCCTCACAACCGCAGACCGTGTGTAACCACTCCAGCCCAGGATCTCCACATCCGGCTTCTTCACCTGCGGGATGGTCTGAGACCAGCCACCCGGACAGCTGATGAAACTGTGGGTTTTACACAACCAAAGAATTTCTGCACAAACTGTTAGAAACCATCTCAGGGAAGCTCATCTGTGTGCTCGTCGTCCTCACCAGGGTCTTGACCTGACTGCAGTTCATCGTCGTAACTGACTTCAGTGGGCAAATGCTCACCTTCGATGGCCACTGACATGCTGTGCTCTTCACGGATGAATCCCGGTTTCAACTGTACCGGGCAGATGGCAGACAGCATGCATGTCGTTGTGTGGGCAAGCGGTTTGCTGATGTCAATGTTGAGAACTGAGTGCCCCATGGTGGCGGTGGGGTTATGGTATGGACAGGCATAAGCTACGGACAACGAACACAATTACATTTTATCAGTGGCAATTTGAAGGCACAGAGATACCGTGATGAGATTCTGAGGCCCATTGTCGTACCATTCATCCGCTGCCATCACCTCATGATTCAGCATGATAATGCACAGACCCATGTCACAAGGATCTGTACACAATTCCTGGAAGCTGAAAATGTCTCAGTTCTTCCATGACCTGCATACTCACCAGACATGTCACCCATTGAACATGTTTGGGATGCTCTGGATCGACGTGTACGACAGTGTGTTCCAGTTCCCGCCAATATCCAGCAACTTCGCACGGCCATTGAAGAGGAGTGGGACAACATTCCACAGGCCACAATCAACAGCCTGATTAACTTTATGCGAAGGAGATGTGTCGCGCTGCATGAGGCAAATGGTGGTCGCACCAGATACTGACTGGTTTTCTGATCCACGACCCTAACTTTTTTTTTAAAGTATCTGTGACAAACAGATGCATATCTGCATTCCCAGTCATGTGAAATCCATAGATTAGGTCCTAATGAATTTATTTCAATTGACCGATTTCCTTATATGAACTGTAACTCAGTAAAATCTTTGAAATTGTTGCATGTTAGGTTTATATTTTTGTTCAGTGTGTGTGTGTGTATATATATATTTATACATTTTTAAACTTATCCCTTATTTTGTCAGGAGAATTCGAATCAGCTGTTTCCGGACATATCGGGTTTGTGCCTTTAAAACTGAGTTCAATTTAAGATAATTTGCATGTGGTATGCTTCATTAAAATAACCAAATAACAATAACAATCCATTTTTTCAGGCTCTTTGAATGGGAATAGGGATACTTCTTTAAAGGTGAGCTTTTGGCATGTTTTTTCAAAAGGTCTATTTTGAACATGCTGACAAATTTTACAAATCGTTTTACATCTCTACTCAATATATATGTGGCAGCAAGCTTGGGGATACTGAATCCGATATATCATTTACCAAATTAGAAATACGAATTATATATATTATATTGCTTTGTGTACAGAGAAGAAACACCGTGGACAGCTTTGATGGTAAGTTGAATTTCTGCTGCACATGGAAGATCTTTAAAACGTATTACCTTAAATTAAACTTATTGCCTTAATTAAAATGTACAATTTAAATTATTATTTTGGGATTTTTTAATTTCTTCCCCACATTTTTTAAAAGAGGAAATTGATCAATTACATTTACATTTGCCTCTTGTACAGTTGGTATTTAAAATGTGAGTATTTGCACTATTCTAAATTAAATTTAACTTGACATATGTCTGCATAGACTTGGTAGTGTTTATATACTTTTGCTGTATCTTCTTGAAAATGTATGAACATACACCCGGGTATCTCGTTAAAACAAATTACTAATAGTAGTGGTGGAGTGGTTATGTGTTCTTTTTTTTTGCTTTTGTTTTTTTTTGTAGTTGATCTTTCTCCAATTATTTTTCTTAAAGTAAGATTTTTATAACATTACATTGTGGAGGTTAGCTCTTTAATATGTTTAATTGTATCATGACACCATTAAAAGCAAATATGTGATTGCCAAATCCAGTGATAATGTTATTGTTCTGTTTTTTTTTATACTTCCCAGCTAATGCCATCATCCAACAAAAAATCATGTTCACGGCCAACTGTAGAATTCATGCAAGATTTCAGTTCACAATCAAATATTGCAACACCACCTGTTGTGACCATTCCATCTGGTTTGTAGACTACAGTAAATACAATTTATTTTTCATTGTTAAACAAATAGTTCTGGTTAACTTTGTTTCGTTTGTCCATTTCATTCATACTTGGCAATTAAATAAATAAAAAAGGGAGACCAAGGCTGGGATTAAATAAAAATGTTGACATGTTAATTTCAATTTACAATCCAGAATTTGAAAAAGGTTTGACATACTGTTAAATCTCTAAAGTACTTTCCATTTTTGCTAACTTGTACTTCTGGCTTTTTTTGTTTTTTCTCAGCGTACATACCACGAGTTCCATACGTTGACAAAGGACACATCAAATTCAATACAGATTCAGTTGTTGGGTCTGGGTCATTTGGAACTGTATACCGTGGCTCACACCAGGGAACACTCTAGTATGCTTGTACTTTTTGATTTAACTTTATGTGCAGCAAATGTAAAACATATTTTATTTATTTATTTACCTCAATTGATGTTTGAATATTCTTAAGATTCATGTAATCATATTGTATTTTATACGTACTTTGCTCTCATTACCAAACCAATTAGTTTGTATATAGCTGACCACATGAGATAATATTAATTAAATTGCTGTTATTTGTGGCTAGGTACTTTATTCATAATAATTATATTTGTTGTTATAATACTATTCTTGTTAGTCTTGGAGAGAAGAATTGTAAACACAATAAATACAGGAAACATTTTTTTAACAGGCATCAGATGGAACAGATTTTAAAGATTAGGTTGTTTCTTTCTATATTTGTAGGAGACTTTGTCACCCCAACATTGTGCGATTCATGGTTGCAGAAAAAACTGAAACCTACTTACTTATAGCAAACGAGTACCTCCATGGTGCAAGCTTGCACATTGTGCTTCATCAGAAAGACTGCCCAATAAAGGTATGGAATATATTTTGTCTGATGTCAGTTTTCTTACAACATATGTATTAATATATTATGGATGCTTAGCCCATTGTCAAAACCAGTGGTTCTCAATCCTGGTCCTGGCGACCCACTGTGTCTGCTGGTTTTCATTTCGTTCTTGAGAGCGCAGTTTGAGTGAAAACCAGAAGGGACAGTGGGTCGCCAAGAACAGGGTTGAGAAGAACTAGTCTAAACAAGACGTTATAAACCCGGTCTCCCTGGAGGACTGTAGTGTCTTCTGCCTTTCATAATAACTTGGTTGTCAGTTGTGTTATTGAATCCTAAATTCAACTTACGATCTGCTCATTTCCTGTGGCTTCTGGGTTTCATTCCAGCTCAACTGTCAGCTACTTAATTGAACACTTAAACTGAACTATCTCTGTCTATATAAGAGATTAAAACAATTGCAAACTTATAAATCAACTATCAGTTCAGTTAAGGGTCAATTATATAATTGAGCAATGATCTGGAACCAAAGCATACTTTTATTTTTAATCAGAACAATTACTGTAATAATAAGTAATATTGCTTTATTAATTACTTCTTTAATTTTAGACCTGTTTAACAATGTTGTACTCTTTACAGTTGCAAGCAGAAGACAGAAATTATGTTGCTCTTGATGTGGCAATGCCAGTGGAATACTCCATTCCAAAAATGTAATCCACCAGGATCTGAAGCCAGAAAACATTTTGGTGAGTTTTTTGTGGGCAATTCTGATTTAATTTTATTATTTTATTTTTAAGTAATTTACTTTTATTAAGATGGGAAGAAATTCAAGAAATGATAAGCTTCTGAAAGGATTGTTTTTATTAACTGAGTACATCAAATATTATTGAAACTTGGCAAGTTTTATACATCTGAAATTCTTCTGTTACAGATTTCAATTAATGTATTTTTATTTACTGAGTTTCCCACTGTGTATTTATTTCTTATTGTTTTGACTGCAGGATTTGATAATAAAAACATGCTGTGAGTTGCAAGTTTGTTATACATGAAGGACTACGTTGTAAAATTGTATACATTTTCCTCTTATGATTTTCTTCACCATTGCTTTTGCTAAAAAGTTATAGGGTTGTGGTTAATGATTTGTTTCAGATAATTTAATTTTTCAATGTATTCCACTTTTTTAGGTTGAAGGGAACACCAAGAAGGCCTACCTTACTGACTGGGGTCTTGCCAATGTCCGAGATACTGTGTCCTTAAGACAGAAGCAAGATCAGTGGAGTTGTACATGGACCTCCAGGGGGTACTGCCTTGTTCATGGCTCCATAGTGCATGCTGACTTACGCTACATGTACACAGTACTCGGATATGTGGTCCTTAGGAATTACTTTTTTAGAATTATATACAAACACTATGCTATGGTCTATTAAGAATTGCAAACAACTGTGTCAGCTAATGGCACAAGAAACCCCTCCCCATTCTTTGAGCCAGATTGACCTGGCATATAGTGAGTTAATAATGGCATGTATAAACTGCAAGAAAATCTGCAACAGATGTGGGGCAGTTGCTGAAGTCATTAGAAAATACAGATTTAGAAAAAACATTGTGGATACTAGTGGTAAAAAGATTCTTAGAACATGTCAATTGTTCAAAGACAGTGTTCCTCAATTCTGGTCTTTGAGGGTGACATGGTCATCTGGCGTAGAGGACAGTTGTACTTTAGTACTGAAGTAGTGTAACCCTTTGTGATATAAATCTTGAGTGAAGCTGCAGAATGATGCAGAAAAGGGATTTTGAACTTTTTTCTTAATTTACACAATATCCGAAATAAACTAATCAAAGAAGTTTATGAAAATAAAAACACATCTTTATTGACTATTGATAGCTGTGTTCATGGAACAAAATACGTGGAAAACAGCCCTTCATATGCCTTATGGAAATAACAAAATATATTTTTATTGATTTAAAAAAAAAAAAAATGAAGCATGTCCTGAATATTTTTTGTTTTCTACTCTAATGTTTAATTAGAGTAGAAAAAAAAAGGTTTCTACAGATGCTCACTGGCAGCTGGCTCCACTACTAGGGAGCAAGAAAGGAAAAGGAACAAGCGCGGGCAGTAGAACACTTAACGGAAGGCATGACTAGTCGACCTGCAGAGGTGGAACGGAGAGGGCGAGGAGATATAGGGATGAGGGATTGAAGGTAGGATGGAGCAGATTTGTGAAGAAAACGGTGGGTAAGGAGAAGGGTCTTAAGTTTGATACGGGCAGGGACAGAACCAATGCCTGGACTAGAAGCTGAGTAGAGTAAAGGTGAGAAAAGATAAGAGTAGTGAGAAAACGGCAAGAGCGAACCAGTGAAGAAATGTGTTGAGTATAAGACAGGAAGTGACAACACGGCTCTTGGCAGAGAAGAAGGGAGAAAGGTGATAGAATCAATGGAAACAGGTTACCTGAAGGAGGACAAAAGAGGAGATGGGGTTTCCCAAAGGGTCCTGCAGCTGCAGCTTGCTTCCTTATGCTGTGGTTGTTCCACTTGATAAGTTCAGAGTCAAGCTGTTTTTCAATCAGTGGCAAAAAACAGTATTGCACATTGTCTAGAAAAAAGGAAAATATTTAAACATTAACACATTTCCATAATAAACTAATTTAATTGTAATAATATCTTACCGATATTTTGTGATATGTCATTTTCACAACCAATACCTGGGACAATTATATTTTAATTCCCTGCTACTTTTTCTCTGCAGAAGCTTGCTGTTGCTGCTCACGTTCAATTTAAGACTGATGTCCTTGCATACCACAACAGCACAATTGACTCCAATTTCCAGTCTCTTATTTCTTTCTATACTCCCTCCTGCTCTGCTCCCATGCTCTGTTAACAGCAGCAGAATTGCAGTACAACTAACAAAACTAATTAATTGGTTAACCTGTTTTGAATTCGGGGTAATAATCAGGCTTAAATTAAGGTTTGTTGCAGTGATATACGTTATTCATTTATTTTCCCAGTTCTGATATACCCTTCTTTGATCTATCATTTTAAATGTTAAAAAAAAAACATTCACACAAATGTGTGATTAATTCTAAAAGAATACATACATGTGGATGGGATTGGAAAGTTCCAATATGTCAGCTTCCATCATAAAAACAGATTAAAAAAAAAAAAATCATATACTTTTATATACCAGAAATAAAAATCTACCTTTATACATTTGAAGCAAATTCCACAATATTATAAAAAAATACACTTAACATAGTTGGTACCTCAAAATGTTTTTGCCAAACGGAAATCCATGATTTCTTGAGGAATCCGTTGAAACATTCAGCTCGACTTGAAAAAAAAAACAAGAAAATCCAAAATATGTAGTTTACATTCAGTTTTATTATTGTAAATACATTTAAATTGTGTCATGATTACATTAATCTATATTGAAAAATAATTCTAGAAATAATGCCAAGAACATATATGTTAAGGGTAGTAAAAGGGGTTTTATTTGTTTGTGTGTCATGTGGCTGATTTATGAATTTACTATTCACAACTATAATGAAATATAAAACAAAATTTTAATTGTGAAAAAAAAAAAAATTAGTATTTACCTGATTATGCACAGACTTTCCATACCTGAAACTCTTAACACTTGCCAAGCTGTCATTGTGACGGTACCTAAAGGACATCTTCATGACACCAACCAAAGAATTTTCACAGCCTCTGTCCACTCTTACAAGACGAGGACAACCTGCAAAAAAAGACAATATACTATAGTGAAGGTCTTCTTGGGTTTTCTTTTGAAGCCATGTAATGTACACACTGTCACTTAGTGACCAAGAAAATGTATTCAAATGAATATTTACATTGTGACAAACCGGGGTCTGTTTGCCACCTTAATTAAGTCAAACCACAGTCTTATTGTGTGAGAAAAGTAAAAAAAAAAAAAAAAATTGTAAATAGGTTTCTAACCAGGCTTTTGGCCTGTATTTTATTTATAATCAAACATAAAACAAAACAAAACCTAATTTCTTTGGAACTTAGACTATAACACAGTTTTCCTTCTAAATAACTAAAAACTAAATAATCGGGCAACCAAGCTGCTTACAGATTTAAACCTTCGTTTTCAACCAAACCAACTCTTTACCTGAGGCTCCTGCCTCTGACATACACCCTGCTGTTGTGTGTCTCAATGGAGACTTTCAGGCTCTTTTATAAAGGTGAAACCAATTAGTGGATTTACTGAGTTAATGTAAAACAAATGCAGTTGATATTAAACTTAATTTTCAATTTACAAACTAGATTTGCATGACAAAAAGCTAGAAATAGGTCATACCATTTTCTTTGGCCACAGCATCAACGAAATATCTGCCAATGAAGTTGGTTTTTCTATTTGATGTTCCAGCATGTAGCCATATCACCTGTCTTGAATATCTACAAAAGATTATCATGTCAAAGTGAAAAGTAAAATGTAATTAAAAGTAATGTCAAATAATCACTTGTTCCTCTACATACCCGTCAATGCAGAGATGTATCCAGATCCCATAGAAACGCAATTTAGCATTTCCTGTAATATAACACAGATAAAATGATTACTGTACTTTAAATTAAAACAACATATTATGATGGAGAGGAACAAATATATTAGGGAAGAAAATATCATTAATACATTAATACACCAATTTATTTAGCTTTTATCTTGATCGCTATCAACAACATCCATTCTGTTTTGTTTTTTCTACTGCTGAAAGTAAAAAGCTTTATAGTTAATATGCACTTTCAATTGTATTTAATTGTGATCCAAGAAATGATCAAATAAAGACTTAAATGCTGAAACCCACAGCCACTAGAACACTTACCGTCTATGTGCCAGATGTGATTTGGGCCCTTTGTTGAGTACCGGCACCTTGGAATTTTGCGACGGCCTGGTTGATGCCTCATGAGCCCACTCCTATCCAGCTCCCTCATCACTTCATACACATCATTTCTAGTGACAACAAGAAAGTATTTTCAAACATCAAATATGTTTATGCAGTACTTTTAAATACATATAATTTGCACATTACTGACCAAGGAATTTGTCATGCTGATATGCTGGGGAGACCGCACTGTGGTTGATCCTGGAGCCAGCATCGCAGCCGTTGTGTGTGCTGATGCGCTAGGGTGGCAAAATGAGCTGATCCCTGGAGCCAGCATTACACTTCAGCAATCAACACCAGACAGAGGGAAATCTACATCATCAGATGGAAAAAACACAAATTGATGGAGATGCAGATGGATCACATTGGTTTACTGCAAAGCTATGTCTTAGTTGGTGCTTATCCTGGTGAGGGCCGAGTTCAAATCAGCATGAAGTTCAACACCTACTCTCATGTAATGCAAATCATGAAGATCTGGATGCATCCAGTGACTTCTGTGAATAGTGCAGCTGGCAACAAGGGAAAGACCTTGTGACATAATAGAGAGACAGCTGACAGGAGGAACGAGCAGCATTGGGGCTGGGAAGGGTTTGCTACCTTGGTCGGCAGTATCCAGCTCTTTGTTTTCAAAGGTAAACAGGATGCTGGAGACACACGCCCAAGGCTTCTAAGAAATTAAAGAGAAAAATACCCCTAGAGTCTGCGAGATCGGGGAGGAAGATGACTAACATTGGATAACATGGTTAACAATTTAGGAATGGAAACGGATATGAGAATGGAGAGTACTTCACAAAAGACTAGTTTAAGATCTGCAGTTAGCAAAGACATGGAACTCCAGGTTTGTATCTGCAGCTGGAGCAAGGCGACAATGGTCAGGGGTTTGAAGATTCATCAGAATGAAATGCTTGAGGGAGACGGGACAAGGGCCTCGCATTGATCAATACTTCTTACGAAGTCAGTCAAGTCAGTGGAATGAAATCCAGCCATTTTGTGTGCTGATGCACTGGGGAGGCAAAATGAGCTGATCCCTGGAGACAGCATTACACTTCAGCAATCAACACCACACAGAAGGATGTCTACATCATCAGATGGAAAACAATGCAAATGGATGGAGATGCAGATGGATCACATTAGTTTTCTGCAAAGCTACGTCTTAGTTGGTGCTTATCTTGGTGAGAACCGAGTTCAAATCAGCATGAAGTTCAACATTTACTCTCATGTAATGGAAATCATAGCTTTCATTCCACTGTGGGGACCAACACCAACACTTTATCCCCCAGTTGAAACCCTCTAAGTGTAGCCTGCCTGTTGTAAGTGTGCCGCTGGTGCTCTTGTGCTTACCTCGTGTGCTTCCTGAATATGGGCGTGACTGTGGCTATCCTGTCCTTCATGGCGGTGACATGCTCTATGACGCTGAAAAAGGGGGTGGACTGGTGCTCCCAGGTTTCCTGGGCTATGTCTAGTATCTCCTGGGGGTGCCTCCCATACACCAGCTCGAAAGGTGATAAACCCTGTGACTCTTGGGGGACCTCCCTAATAGCAAACATCATGTATGGCAACATAAAATCCCAGTTTTTCCCGTCTTGTTCTATGACCTTCCTGAGCATGGATTTAAGGGTGCGGTTGAATCTCTCAACCAGCCCTTCTGTCTGAGGATGGTACCCCAAGGTCCTTAACTGCTTTGCTTGCCATAGTTTACAAAGTTCCGCCATAATGCTGGACATAAAGGGCGTCCCTTGGTGGGTAAGGATTTCTTTTGGAATCACAACCCTGCTAAACATGAGTACACGCTCCTTGGCTATATTTTTAGAAGCCATGGTTCAAAGGGTAATGGCTTCTGGATAGCAAGATAGCCTAGTCTACTGCAACTAAAATGTATTGGTGGCCTCTTGCGGATTTGGGCAGCGGGCCTACTATATCCGTTGCTATCCTCTCAAATGGCGTTTCAATTATGAGAAGGGGTAATAATGGGCTTCTAAAAGCTGGTCGGGGGGCTGTTAGCTGGCACTCGGGGCTCCCCCCACAGCTCCCCACGTCTCTGGGTGTTGGCCACTGGCAGCTGAGTTCCAAGGTGGGAAGCTAGCCCCTGTATGTCTTCTTTTAACTCCTGCGTAGTTCTCTTGCTCCTCTCTGAGTAACTGGTTTGTGCGGTGCTGGGCCTGCAGCGCCTCTTGGTGCATTCGCATAGCATCCTGATGCTCCACCTGTTGAGCCCTGGTCACCTCTTGCTGGGCTGTGATGGCTTGTAACAGTGCCTGGACAGCTGCCTCCATTTTTTTAAAACAAACAAAACAAAACCTAACTCCACTTGGAGTGCTAACTGAACTTTTTATTTTTTCTACTTAACAAGCTGCATGGCTAGGCCATTTACAAGCTACAAAACACAATGGTACACACAGTACAATGGTACACACTCTACTAGGAACAAATGTTTGCCTGCATTCTCCACCACGTGTGACAAAGCTCCTCAGTGTTATTAGAACTTGTACACAAATGAAGCGAGAGACAATACTCTCATAAACTGCTCCCGACCAATCAATAGGTTTTGCAGATGCCTCGGAGCAATACTTTCTTCATCCTCTCGGGTTCTGCAGAGGTCTCTGATCTCAGCATTCTTCATCTCTCCCAAAAGCAGCCCCATCTTTGGCTCCATCTAAATATGCCTTAACACTGAAAGACCAATATCTACCGGATTCAGCAGATCCCTTTTCTTGGATACTTGGATACCGGCTGCACCACTCACTGAATCACTCCAAGCTCTAGCATCTTTAGCCTTTCCTCCACTTTCTAGTTAACATCCTTTCTCCGGCTTTCTGGGAGCCTGAATGGCTGAATGTCTGCTCTCTTATCTGTACACCTGGCACTGTGATTATAGGATGCTCTGACAGATTAGTTTTACCTGGATTTTTGGAAAAAAACCATCAACAAATCGAATTAACACATTTTTCTTCCCTTTGAACAGGGTTTACATTCTTCCCCATCAGAAGACCTATTGTGTGCTTAATGGACACCCAGGGACCCAAATCACTGTCGGATGGGAGAAGTGAGACAAAATTGCCTCGCTTTCTCTCCATGGTTTTAACAAAATGATATTCTCGGCGCCGGTTGGGCTGTCAATTTTTTTGATCACTTCAAAAGGTTCCTGCCATTTAGCAAATGATTTAAATATTCTTAGTAGTGATTAAAAAAACTGTGACAAAGTGGAAAAGATAAAATGCACTATTCCCCCTGGAGAAGCTAAAAAGAAAAAAAAAGTTCCCACAATATCTGGAAATGTTCAAGTGAACATTTATTCCAAAAATCACTGATCTATAATTAAAGTTAACTGAAGTTGTATCAGATTTATATATATATATATATATATATATATATATATATATATATATATATAAAGTGCACAAGGGCAAGTAATATGATATGTTCATATAATTTAGATACAAAAATAATTTACTTTATTCACATTTGAATCAATATGAATTAGAATGTATATGTTGTGAAAATACATTTATTTTACAGTAGTCTCAGCCAAAACAGTTAAAAACACAGCCGAACTAGTAAATTAATAGTAGTAGTAAACTAAATAACTAGTAAATAATATCACTAAGTGCTAACTGGTGGTAACTAGTTAAGTTTCTCATAAGTCAAAATTCCCACTGCTCCCCAAAAAATCAACATAATCAATATATAAAGCCACATTGAAGTATTAACTAACTCTCAATATATGTGTTGCCTTTCGCCTGTGTTTACCTGTTCATGGCTCAAATTCAGATCGCAAGTTCTGCATTAAGAAAAGAAAATGCAAATATCTGACCTATTTTGTTTAAACTATGAGTTACATACCTGGATTTACATGAGTTTTGTGTCACACAATTTAAAATGGTAAAGTTTCAACAGGGCAGATGTGGCACAAATGCAGTGCTATTCATAACCAGTGATATTCATGACCTCAATATGGCAGACATATTAGGTCAGAGGTTACAATTGCGGTCACCAACACAATACAGGGAATATTTATAGTTCTGATAGTTTAACAAAAAAAAAAAAAGTTTACTCTGATGCATTGCCCTGTTTTTTTTGGATGCAGTCGTAACAATAATACATTTATTAAAAACAATAAAACAATACACTACTACATCACCCTACTTTTGCAGAGTAAAGGCACCTTAGAACCTCGGAGGACTGGGCGATGCGAACACAAATTACTTGTGACGCTTTTCCCCCACCATAGAGTTTAAAAGAAATAGTGTAAGGCAATTTCAATGTTAGGAATTTGAAAAACCCAGAAATTAGTGCAGAAAAAAGAAGCAGGAATTTTATTCACATTCAATCCTTTGATTTAAAAAAAAAATGCATGCAGTTTTAATTTCATGTCACATTATTTAATACCAATCTTGGAGTTGCAGGACATGACTGCAATTACTGTGCAGAATTACAAATCAATAAAAAATGTTTTATATATACCGGTGTAACTGCAATTTCATACTTCGTAAAACATTTGCTACTAGTACCAAAGTATGACATATATACAGTGAATGTCAAATATTCCTACATTGTCAAAATCTAGTACCTGTACCAGATTTAACCTGTAGCTATAAATTAAAATTTTGGTATAGTTAAAATGATCCCAACAATTCATATTGGTGGTTATATAGACATGAGTTAAAAAAAAGATTTAAAAAATCACATAGCAGAACAAAAATGATGTAATCCAATTAACATTATTATTATTATTACTTATTTTCAAACTAATATCAACAACATGACAAACAGTATCGGAACTCACACCAGGCAAATATAATAATAATAATAATAATAATAATAATAATAATAATAATAATAATAATAATAATAATAAAATAATAATAATAATGACTACCAGGCAGTTTTATGGCTTCCAATCTCAGCACCAGTTGGAATATTTGGCAAGCTGTAGCACTGAAGCGTCAATTCAAAATATTGCATTAGTTCACTATCTCACGATGATTTAGAACTTTAAACGTATAGTAACCATGACCCTATCTACACACTGTAATGAGTTATGAGCTAATTTTACATTTAACCTTAAGGAGAAGTCAAAGCTCATGATCAAGATAATTTTTGGATAGAGCATATATGGGTTCCTATCTGTGTTCTATAGTAACCATTAACCTATATACAGTACCTATAGAAAGTCTACACCCTCTTGAACTTTTTTCACATTTTGTTGTGTCAGTGCCTCAGAGTTTAAAGGATGATTTTTTTCACTTATCCACACACCATACTCCACAATGTTAAGGAGGAAAAAAGTTTTTATTGAGAAAAATACAAAACTAAAACATCATAATTGGATAAGTCTCCACCCCACTAAGTTAATACTTGATGGAAGCACCTTTGGCAGCAATTACAGCTGTGATTCTGTTGGGATAGGTATCTCCAACTTTGCACGCCTAGATTTGGCAATATTTGACCATTCTTCTTTGAAAAACTGTTCTAGGTCGGTCAAGTTCCTTGGGGAACATTGATGGACGTCAATCGTCAAGTCATGCCACAAATTTTCTATTTGATTTAGGTTGGGGCTGTGACTGGGCCACACAAGGACATTTACATTTTTGTTCCTTGCTGTCATGCTGAAAGGTGAACTTCCATCCCAGTTTCAGCGTTCTTATACAGGGCAGCAGGTTTTCCTCAAGGACTTCTCTGTACTTTGCTCCATTCATTTTCTCTTCTATCCTGACACGTGCCCCAGTCCCTGCCGATGAGAAACATCCCCATAATATGATGCTGCCACCACCATGCTTTACAATAGGGATGGTGTTCTTTGGGTGATGTGCTGTGTTGGGTTTGTGCCAAACAAAACACTTTTCATTTAGGCCAAAAAGTTCAATTTTAGTTTCATCAGACCACAAAACTTTTTGCCACGTGGCTACAGAATCACCTGAGTGTTTTTTTTTTTTTTTTGCATACTTCAAACAGGATTCAAGGTGGGCTTTCTTGAGTAATGGCTTCCTTCTTGCCACCCTACCATACAGGCCAGATTTGTGGAGGGCTTGGGATATTGTTGTCACATGCACACTTTGACCAGTCTTGGCCATAAAAGCCTATAGCTCTTGTAAAGTTGCCATTGGCCTCTTGGTAGCCTCTCTGATCAGTCTTCTTCTTGCTCGGTAATCCAGTTTGGAGGGATGGCCTGATCTAGGCAGGGTCTTGGTGGTGCCTTACACCTTCCACTTCTTAATAATCATCTTGATCGTGCTCCAAGGGATATTCAAGGCCTTTGATATTTTTTCTACCCATCCCCTGATCCGTGCCTTTCAACAACTTTGTCTCGGAGTACTTTTGAAAGCGCCTTGGTGCTCATGGTTGAGTCTTTGCCTTGAAATGCACTACCCAGGAGAGGGAACCTACAGAAACTGTTGAATTGATCCTGAAAGTCATGTGAATCACTACAATTTAACACAAGTGGAGGCCACTTAACTTGGTGTGTGATTTTGAAGGCAATTGGTTACACCTGAGCTAATTTAGGATTGCTATTACAAGGGGGGTGGACGCTTATCCAACCAAGCTATTTCAGTTTTTATTTTTAATTCATTTTCTACAAATTTCTAGAATATCTATTTCACTTGGAAGTTGTGGGGTAGGATGCGTAGATAAATGAAAAAAAAAAAACTATTTTAATGCATTTTAATTCCAGGCTATAAGGCAACAAAAGGTGAACATTTTGAAAGGGGGTGTAGACTTTCTATAGGCACTGTATACTCTGTAAGGAGTTATGAGCTAGTTTTATCATTTTAGAGGTCATTTTTAGATTGAACACATTAGTATGGTTTCCAATATGTGTAGAAACAAGGGATGGGGAGCTGTGATTGGGCAGGGTAATTGCTCTTTTGAAATGTTGTTAGCAGGCTAAGAGCTATCTAAGAGGGGCTTTTGAGCTCCTCAGGGCAGTGAATGAAAAGATTGCTGAAGGTCTTGTTGAAGTACTGTCTGAGTTATGTCCACTGTGTCTTCGGAATAAAATAATTGCCACTTGGACCTGAATCGTCTCGTCTCAACTCCTCTATTCCTTCTTCTCTCCAAATAGCTAATACTTTACAGTATGAACATTTGTGTGACAGGTAGCAAAAAACAATATTTCTATGTTACAGTGAAAATAGTTATAGTACTTCTAAAAGCAGATATGCCTAAAGGAAGGGCAATTTTAACTGCTGTAACGTTGCTTTTTGACTGATACATTCACTGTATTTATACTGGTAATGTCACGTCAGCCTTTCTTTTTTATAATTTTACCTAATCGTGTATGTCCATCCATCTGTCTCTCTCAGTCACACTCCACATGGTGAACACGATAACTAGCTTAATTTTGCACAGTACTTGCATGTGGCAGGAAGTGAGATAGTTCCACTTGTGACCCAGAGCAGGACTGCAGTTTATAAAAAATAAAGAGAAAATGGATAATTGGATCTGCTGGAACTCCTACGCATCCCAAACCCAGCAGGATAGTGGACTGAAGGACCTCTATGGCGGCCTCCAGGACCAAGATTTGTGCCTTGTTTATGGGCACGTAGTATATGCTGCCCCCTTCAAGAGGAAGAGGAGGAGCTGCCTCCCAAAAGGCTGGAGAAGATCAAACTAACTGCCCCATAATGAAAGGGAAGGAGAGGCCATTTCTGTAGGTGAAGAAATTAGCTTGTGCCATCACCACCACCAGAGAGTGAGGTACTGCCTGCTCAAGTGCCAGAGAGGGAGGAGCCGCTTTCATCCCAAGAGCCTAAAGAGGAGGCACCTCTGCCCTCTCCAGTGTCAAAGAGAGAGGAGTCTGACACCACCAGTGCAAAAGGAGAGGGGGGCCGCTGTTGTCTTCAGAGCTGTAGGGGAGAAGATCTTGCCATCTATAGTGCCAAAGGGGGAGGAGCCACTGTCCTCATCAGAGCTGGAAGGGGAGGAGCTTCCATCAGTTCCATTCAGCAGGGCAACAGCCAGGCCAACCTCAGCAGCAGCTACACCTGCTGCTGAGGGGAGCATGGTGAAAGGCAGCTGCACGTACACGGGCTCAGCGCTGGCACTGCTGACAGTGCCACTGCCAGAGTGTCTAGCATCGCTGCTGCCAGCATCAGCACTGCTGGAGTGCCTCACCCATCCGCCACTGCCGGAGTGCCCTGCTCGATTGCTAGCACCGCCATTGCCGTAGCTGTGTGCTGCTGCCAGCATCACCACTGCTGGAGTGCCCCACGCCACCGTCGAAGGGCCTTGCATCACTGCCAGCATTGGGATACAGGACAGATGTGAAGTGATCATAAAATCCGTTGTAACTTCACTAACATATGCATTCATTCCAAGAGAAAGGTTATTTAAAATTAAACTGTATTTGATTGCATAATGGTGAGTATATTTTTATGGAAAATAGTAGTTATGATTAAGGGTATCATTTTCCACTCCTGATATTGGTTGAGAGATAGAGAGCATATTGAGCATCCTATGCCAGTGAAAGTAATTCAAGGTCATCTTTCAAATTCATTTCTGAAAATAAATACTGTATGTGATTTCAGGTAGTGCATTGTAGGAATTACTTCTGAATAGTAGATACATTTAATATATTTTTTACATTTTTTTATACTTATGTATATAGAGTTGAGGTTGAGGTATAGCACGTCCAGACATACTATAGTATTTTTGTTTGCCAGTATCCTTCACTTTGTAACAGTCCTTAACACCATCCTGGACATTCCATTCCATTTCTTAATTATACCGATACATAAACAAGCCATGTTGATGTAACCTAGGCTACTCATCCTTCAAACTAACCAACCAACCAACAACATACTCAATGACCAACAGTGTGAATAAACTGTTATTAATTTTAATAATGTCCTTAAACAAAGATAAAAAGTTATTAAGTAAAATAACCTTATTCTTATTTTTTATTGTTATTTCTATTTATTTTTTATTTTACAAGTAAGGGTCCAAGGTTACCAATTTTCACTTGTTCTGTGTCAAAAAGGAACTTTCCCATAAACAAAATAAGTGCTATAAAATCATTCAGTCCTGGCAGACTGGCTGGTCTCTTATCTCTTATTCATCAACCCAAAAGATATCTATTGCTAAGCATTGGCACATTGTTCAAATACAGTTTTTTTCTTTTTGTTAGCTATAACCACTTTAAATCCCAAGCGTTATTTTAATTTGTGCAGGTAATATTGTCTTTGTTGATCTTATGTGTATATTTCCAGGGGAAAAATCAACACATTTCTCTCAGGGAGCTTCTCCTGGACTTGCATTTTAAGATACAGCCTATTGTAGTGGTACTCAACTCTGGCCTTCAAGATCCAATCCAGTCCAGGTTTTGACTCAAAGCATGTTCTAATGTAGTTAATTGAAGCTGTTAAGAGGCAATGGCCTAATTTACCCAGGGGTGGTTGTCAACTATAATAATCTTGATAACGTATTTGCTGCTACCACCATTATAAACCCAGTAAGGTCCAGTTAACGGACCAACAATGTCAGTGGAAATGATAGCTCAAAACAATACACCAACAACAAAATCAACAATCAGTTTAATAACTTTATATAAAAATTAAATATCAAAACATGTATTCACAGGAAAACTACAAGTCAGTTACACAACACAACTGTTTTGTACTTAAAATGCTGGATTTAGACAGGTATATCTCAAAGGTGACCATATAGCTCAGTGTTCAGCAGGACGGTTTAGGCTTTTCAACCCACAACCCCATGCATTCTGGTATGTTTTACCTGTCTCGGGTACCATTCCTTCCTTTAAGAGAAGCAGGACTACGCTAACCAGAATGCACTGGGTTGCGAGGTAAAGCCTGAACTGTCCCACCGAACACATAGCAATATGGTCACCTTATGCATAACCCACTTATACCCTTAATTACCATTCCCTATCAATGGCTAAAAGGCCAGCTTGAACAAACAATTTTCTTATCAGAAGTGTCAATTAACTAAAACAAAACTAGTGAAACCAATTCTAAATAGTGAATACATTAGTAAATAAAATTAGATCTGGCACTTCTGCAAATATGTCTAAATTACCAAGGTGTAGAAATACACTTATTCAATGATCACATGAAATGTTTCCCCTTTAAAATAGGTAGCCCTTAAAAGATAAACTAAAACACAAAACATTGAACACATTAATTCCACATACAGCCACTCTACCCAGGATATAAGTATTTAATTGAAGAAGAGAAAGGTATAATGGAAGGGATATATATCTCGCTGCTCATGAACACACTGCTCCCAGGCAGGCATTCCACTGATCCTGAACTACTGCAGAGTCATTTTACACAGGTGCAGTCCTCCGAGTCCACAGCTTGAATTGCAATCTGGCTTCACTGCTCATCGCAGACATCTCTTTTTAATACTCCCTCCCTTTATAGCAGTGGTGCACAACTCGGTCCTGGAGGGTCAGTGTCCCTGCAGGTTTTTATTCCAGCTGCACCCTAAAGTACTTTATTATATGCTTAATTGGTCCAATTAACTAATGTAGGGTATGGTTAGAACAAAAACCAGGAGGGTCACCTGCCCTCTATAACCTCAGTTGTGCACCACTGCTTTATAGTCTCCACCTGTCAATCAATCAACACTAATTAGGCAGACCAGCTACCCACCCTCAGCCCTTGTGTACTTTGGTTTTAGCACTGTTGAAGGTAAAGGCTTAACAAGAAATGTAAGTCCATCATATATTAACAATTATTATTAACAATGAATGCAGTATTATTATGTTTGATTCAGTATATTTGTACTATTTCTCATATTATTTTTTTCTGGTGTGTTATGCTGTTTTTGGCTTTTTACCTCTTTTAAAATATAATGTTTCATATGTTATTGCTCCACCATTAAAAAGAAGTATAGACTTTTACATCTTTTTAAAATTTAATTTGCCATATTTTCCAGTTTTTTACATTGTTGTTAATGTAATTTATCATATTTCTCCACCATTATGAAAATAGTATGTGAATATTTATCATATGCAATATATTGGGTTTTGTACATTTACTTGTGCAACCTCTCATTTTGTCTTGTCACAGTTTTTTTGTTTTTTTTAGTGAAACTGATTGTGTTTCCAGTTTAACTTTGCAAAAAAAGAATATATAATTAATGGTAAATGTACATCTGTTTGAGAAACACCCATCAGATCACAATTGATTGCAGTACCAAAATCTGACAGTATACCACTTTCGATGTAATAACATAATGCTTTTGGTATAAGTACCACATTCTGATAATATACCAATTTGTAACACTACACCGATAGTTAATTTACTTCAAATTTGTAAAGGGCTGATTCCAAAAATTGCAATGGTAGATTTAACTTTTATTTATTAATGACAAATGCCTGTTTAATCTATCAAGAGATACCGTCAATTTGGCAATTTCCAAAATTCAATAAAGTCGGTAATCTCCAGAATGGATTGGATTAAACTCCCAAATTGTGTACTGTTGGCAAGTTTAGGTTATTACCATAACCCTGGTTCCCTGAAAAGAATGACAGCCATTACAGAATGGGAAGACCCCTCTCTGACCGTCAATCACTGAGCATATATAAAAAAGCTGCCCTATCAGGGTCATGCTGTGAGGAGGAAGTCCCTCCCACCTCCTGTTGAAGAGGGTCATCTTCACAGTAGCATATCACCATTTTCTTTCAAAATTGGCCGTCTGCTGGGGACATGACCTCGAAGGGTAATGGTTGTCATACTTTTCAGGGAACCAGGGTTATGGTAATAACCTAACGCTCCCTTTCAAGCGGAATGACAACCATTACCGAATGGGAAGCTGTATCAAAGCTGTCATGGCTCCAGATTACCAACAGCACAGCCTCACTGTGATACCCTCAGAGCCCCTAAGGGCATGCCGTCTGCAACACCCTAGAGCCCAGAGAGGGCTTCACTCGGTTTGCAACATCGAGGCGGTAAACACGCAAATGTCTGACTACCTGTCCATGTAGCAGCATTGCAAAGCTCATCCAAGAAGGAGCCATGAAAGCGAGCCCCTGCTTGGCCCCTGGTAGAATGGGCCGTAATGTCCCCTGCTAAGGGGGAGTCCATCTGTTCATACGCTAAACGTATGGCATCTGCCACCCAGTGCGCTAGACGTTGCTTCGATAGGGCCTGACCTCTAGATCGGGACCCATAGCAGACAAACAGCTGGTTAGACTGTCGCCAGGACGCTGGCCTATCCAGGTATCAGTGCAGAGCCCGAACTGGGCAAAGCATGTACTGTCTATGGTCCTCCTCTGACTCGTGCAGGGGATGGTCTGAAAGTTTCCAAAACCACTGGTTGGTTAATATGGAATGAAGAGACCACCTTTGGCAAAAAGGCTGTGTTTTTAATTCTTAATGATATCTGAGAGTCATTTCCAGTGAAAGCCGAACATGTGTCATCAATGGACAGCGCATGAAGCTCGCTTATTCTTCTGGCAGACATAATGGCTAATAAAAACACCACTTTCAAGGAAACAGGGCGCAAATGGGGGGGCCGTAAGGACCCTTAGTACCAGTTCCAGATTCCACTTAGGGACCATGCTGCGAGTCAATTTTATCATGGCACACTGATATTGGTGCCAGGTAGACCTTCAGAGTGGACGCCCGCATCAAAGAGGTGTTGTAAGAAGGTTAGGATTGTCTCAATAGGGCAGGTCACAGGATTATGACCCTCAGCAATGCACCAGTCTTGGAAAACTTTCCATTTGTCTGAGTACTGGGCTCTAGTGCTTGGCACCCTAGCAGACTGTAGTGTCTCTACCACTGCATCTGGCAAACCTCATCTGGATAGACGGCTCCGTTCAACGGCCAGACCCAGAGTTGGAGCTGGTCTGGGTTCAGGTGTCATAATAACCCCTCGTTGTTGGAGAGGAGAGCAAACCAGGGGAGCCTCGGCCATCTGGCTGAAACCAGCAAAACCTGTGCTCTCTCCACCCTGATCCTCTCTAGTGTCAGGGGCAATAGTGGTAGCAGAGGGAACACATACAAGAGCCCCTGTAGCCAGGTGTGAGCTAGCCCATCTCTCTCCATAAAGGACCATAGGGGGCAATGAGTGACTAGGCTGTGGCGAAGAGGTCGACGAAACCTCTCCCAAATCTGTTTCGCCACCTGAAGGTGCAATCTCCACTCCGAGCTGTCTGGAGCTCCACTGGACAGGAGGTCTGCTGCCCTGTTGTCCACACCGGGGAGGTGAACCACCCTGATGGAACACAAGTTTCTGTGCGGTCATGTGGCAGGAAACGGTGTTGCGGTGACCCAGACCAGAAAAAAACACAACCAAAACCGAGGTACGGTGCAGTGGCGCGTGCACCGTTTATTAAAGAAAAAAACAAATAAAATATTCCAACAAAAATAAACACTTGCTCACAGAGCAAAATAAAAGAAATCTCGAACACAAAAATAAACGCTAAGGTCAGGCTGAGCAGCTGCATTCACTGATCCTTATATTCTTTTTAACTATCTCTCTCGCGTCTCGCTCTCCCACCCCGAACCTGGAGAGCTGCTGGTATTTATGCAGGTGACCACCTCCCGATTAGCAACTAATTATTCACTTAACTAATTTGGGAGATGGCCACCTTCTGCATGAGTTTTAATAATGTGGATGGGGCTTCCCATCCACGCCGCAAAACAATAACAAAACTAAAGTACAGCTACGTTTCATACAAAATAAACAAACAAAAACACACAGAGATTTGCCGTCATCTATAGACAAAAATATAAAACAATAAACAAATCCAAAATAACACAGGGGGAGGGGGAGACCCTGTTCTAAAAATAAACAAACAATATGATTAAACAGCAGGGCTTTCCTACCGCCCTGCTACATATCCCCCTCCTTGTGCAAAGCACACATGGCTCCAACGGCCACCTCCCCCCTCAGTCTCGATGTCCTAGAAGAGGGGTCTGGAGTAATCCATGGGGGTGGCCATGGTGGGATGTCCTCCTCCCCCCATGTCTTCCTGGCTGGTAGCTCCCTCTTCCGGGGCTTCAGCCACTGTTCCTCCTGCCATAAAAGTGCGGCTGGGGGAGCTGGTCTCCTGACTTCCCCCCTCTTCTTCATGGCCAGCAGCTCCCCTTTTTCGGGCTCCAACCAATGTACATCCTGCTGAGAAAGTGCGGCTGGGGGCGCTGGTCTCCTGACCTCCCCCCCCCACTTCTTTGTAGCCGGCCGCACCCTGTACTGAGGCGCCGGCCCCGGTGCTTCCTGTGCTCCTGCAGGACTAGTACCGGCTCCAGGCGGCGCAAGCCAGACAGTGGCCTCAGGCGAGGCAGTGCCAGCAACAGCCCCAGGCGAAGCAGAGGAGAGACAAGCAACCCCAAGCAAAGCGGGACCCTCGGTGACACCAGGCAAAGCAGAGGAGGGAAAGGCAACCCCAGGCGAAGTGGGACCCTTGGCGACCCCAGGCGAAGCGGAGGAGAGACAGGCTACCCCAGGCGAAGCGGGACCCTCTTGCAAACGTAATACTGATCCACAAAAAGGGAAAGAAAACTGAACCAGGTAACTACAGACCAGTAAGCCTGACTTCTATTATATGCAAACTTATGGAAACTATAATAAGATCCAAAATGGAAAATTACCTATATGGTAACAGGGTCCTGGGAGACAGTCAACATGGTTTTAGAAAAGGGAGATCGTGTCTAACTAACTTGCTTGATTTTTTTGAGGATGCAACATCGATAATGGATAATTGCAAAGCATATAACATGGTTTATTTAGATTTCCAGAAAGCTTTTAACACAGTCTCGCACAAAAGATTAATTCTCAAACTGAACGCAGTTGGGATTCAAGGAAACACATGTACATGGATTAGGGAGTGGTTAACATGTAGAAAACAGAAAGTACTGATTAGAGGAAAAACCTCAGAATGGAGTGTGGTAACCAGTGGTGTACCACAGGGATCAGTATTCGGTCCTCTGCTATTCCTAATCTACATTAATGATTTAGATTCTGGTATAGTAAGCAAACTTGTTAAATTTGCAGACGACACAAAAGTAGGAAGAGTGGCAAACACTGTTGTAGCAGCAAAGGTCATTCAAAATAATCTAGACAAGATTCAGAACTGGGCAGACACATGGCAAATTACATTTAATAGAGAAAAGTGTAAGGTACTGCATGCAGGAAATAAAAATGTACCTTATAAATATCATATGGGAGATACTGAAATTGGAGAAGGAATCTATGAAAAAGGAGTTTTTGTTGACTCAGAAATGTCTTCATCTAGACAATGTGGGGAAGCTATAAAAAAGGCTAACAAGATGCTCGGATACATTGTGAAAAGTGTCTAATTTAAATCAAGGGAAGTAATGTTAAAACTGTACAATGCACTAGTAAGACCTCATCTTGAATATTGTGTGCAGTTCTGGTCACCTCGCTATAAAAAAGATATTGCTGCTCTAGAAAGAGTGCAAAGAAGAGCGACCAGAATTATTCCGGGCTTAAAAGGCCTGTCATATGCAAACAGGCTAAAAGAATTGAATCTGTTCAGTCTTGAACAAAGAAGACTACGTGGTGACCTAATTCAAGCATTCAAAATTCTAAAAGGTATTGACAGTGTCGACCCAAGGGACTTTTTCAGCCTGAAAAAAGAAACAAGGACCAGGGGTCACAAATGGAGATTAGACAAAGGGGCATTCAGAACAGAAAATAGGAGACACTTTTTTACACAGAAAATTGTGAGGGTCTGGAATCAACTCCCCAGTAATGTTGTTGAAGCTGACACCCTGGGGCTGAACGGTCGGTGCCAAGTCAATCGGTGCCAAGGTCTGTGCCGATGGGGAGTGCGGTCGGTGCTGGGCTGTAGACGGCGCCAAAGATGGTCACACCGTTTCCGAGTCAATCACGGCCGGGTAGGCACTGTTTTCAAGCCTGAAGTTGGCGGTAGATGTGCGGTCAATGCCGGGCTGTGTAGCCGATTCAGTCGGAAAAGCTGTTTCCAAGCTGTTTTTTTTTTTTTTTTTGGTTCACCGATTAAATCGGTGTAGAGGATGACACAGCCAGCCCACAAGGTCTCCTTACAGCACCACAGCAGCTCCCAACATGGTATAGCAAACTACACAAGGCCTTGTGTAGTGAAAAAGTGTAATGGCCGTTTACTAATCTCAAAAGAGTCGAAACCAGCACTAGTCAGTAAACTGAAACGAGAATTAGGCAGGAACACTCTCAGTAATGCTCAAAAGCGTGATTTTACTGTGGATGAAATAAATTTGATGGTATTAAACTGACAAATCAGCCAAATTCGGACAAAGAAAGCACGAAGCAATCTGTGACCTGTCTCAGTGAAGTGAGAGAGAAAATGGCGATATGCTCCTGTGAGGACGTCCCTCTTCAGTAGGAGGTGGGAGGGACCTCCTCCTCACAGCAGAGCCCTGACAGGGCAGCTTTTATATATATATATATATATATATATATATATATATATATATATATATATATGGCGTCAGTCTCTCCAGTCAGAAGAGTAAGCTATTCGATAACGATTGCAACATTGTAACAAATTATTATTATTTTTTTTTTGTTCCTGGGTAGTAAGTGTTATTTCCTAATTGCTTATGCCTCAAAAGTATAGAAAATGGCTATTATTCCCCACAAACTTTGCTTTTGTGACCAGGACAGTGATATTTCAAAATATCACTATCTCCAATGGGAAAACGGGCAAATGTGTGTCTTTTCGTTCACATAAGGTCAGAAAAAACAACATATAAATCCAAATTAACATGTATTTATACTAAAGTAATACAAAAATGACTACAAAAGATTTAGAAGTGAGTAGTTTTTCGAGATTTACGATTATACTGTATTTACAGTATAATCGCAAACAAAGCAAAAAATTGGTCACAGAAGCAAAGTTTGTGGGGAATAATAGCCATTTTCTATACTTTTAAGGCATAAACAATTAGGAAATAACACTTACTACCCAGGAACAAAAATTGTGTTACATAGTGTTGTCATTCCATTGAGAGGGAACTGACTTGACTCAGGTTTTTCAAGAGCAACTTCCGTATTTGCCACTGACTTCCTGTTTAAAAAAATAAAAAATTACAGCTGGGCTTTGGGACTTTTCTGATTTTGGCCTTGCATTTTGTAATCATAAGACGTCTGTAGTTGCAGGAAAAAAAGAAAGGTTACTCAACCTAAAGTAAGTGAAGGTGTATCGAGTTTGTAAAGTGTTCTCGTTGTCTTCATAAATGTTTTGTTTGAGCGTGACCGAGTAGTATTTTTTCCAAATTGGCATAATTAAACAACAGTGGTTCAGTTTACTTTAATAGTTAAATTTTTTCTGACTTTTTTTTTTGTTTAATCCCCGGTAAAGCCTGCTTCTACTCGTTACGTTAGCTGACTCGGTTTACTACTAGTCAAGTCGCTTCAGTCAGTTCAGTGATTTATTTTTGTATAGCGTTTTACCTCATTTAAAGTTAAAAGGGGCCTTGCTCTAAAATAAAGTAAAAAGACCGTTAGTTTTATTAAAATTTTTATTTTAAAGCTATTTCAATTTATGACTATGTATGTTGTCTATTTTGTACTCGTGCTTGAAAACTCGTAGCAAAAAACTACAGTGATTGGATATAACTCGATTCTTTGGGGAGTGGAGGCTGTGTTAAAACAACGCCTAGTAAAAACATCTAAACGCGTTTCTGAATTTTTCAGTTATGAGACGCTAGAATCGAACTCTTATTTATGAACAAGGTTCATCAATTAACATCGAATTGTACTGAAGTGGAGATACTGTTGAATGAATGTTGATCAGGTATTCTTGTATGTTGTTAAAGTTGGACTTTTTAAAAAAGTTTTTTTTTTTTAACTTAAATTGATGATAATGTAATTGGAAATGGACCAATATTATATAACATGAATCGTGGTGTTGCTAACATTGACAGTTTGTAACCCGATGAAGACACAAATGTGTCGAAACGCGTTGTTTTACGCTTTTTAAAAACAAATGGATATCAATAAAGATTGGTTTTAATGAGGTGCCGATTATTTCACCTTATTAAAAATTTAAAGGCTCTACAGGAGTGTGCTACCTTACCGATTTCTATACGGGGGACAAGCGGATACTACAACCAGCTGTATCAGAGACTAAGATATATAATAAAAAATAATAAACTTCGACCCATTCGACTACTCGAGACCATCACGTTCAATTAAAACACAGAATGTCTGGTTTTTAATCACTCGACAACACCCACAGTAAGAAATGTTCATTAATGGTCAACAAAATGAAAATATGTTATATATATATATATATATATATATATATATATATATATATATATATATATACACACACACACACACACACACACACACATACATATACGTACATACAATATACTTTTTTAAAAATTTAACTTTAAGCATCAGCTAGTATCAGCCTGTTAGGGTAACACAGATAGTTACGTTTCTACTGTCAGTGTTGCCAGATCCTTAGATGAATGCAAGAAAACCGACTTAGAAGTAATACCGCTAGAAAAAATGTGCTGAGCAAGTGAGATTATGAGTTTTTTATAATGAGAGTGCGAGTTCCTGTTTTTCTAATTGCAAACACACACAATTAGGCTTGTGAAATATTCAATAACTACTGAATTTATTAAGACAATTCATGCAAGTAGAAATCAAACTTTAATAATACTAAGCACATCAAGTTAATTCATATTAACAGTATATTCTTAATTACATAGCCCATGTGCCTAAAAATGTTATACAATTATTAGTAACATCTATAGTGCATACCAGGTATATTTTATTGTATACCTGATAAGTGCACATTTCTTATGAAAATGTGCATATATGTTCCATATACAGTAATAGCATATTCTGGTTAAATGCATACAACTGTTCAGCACATGGGATATGCAATTAACAGGCATCTACTGAGTGCATTATTATAAGAAATGTGCTTAACTTGTTTTAAGTTAACAGAGTATGCAATTATCAGGTATGATTGGAAAACACTGTGCTGACTCTTTGTCAAAAATGGAAGGCCTCTAGGCCCCTAAGACATGAAAAATAAATACAACAAAATCAATTCTTTATAAAGTTTGTATAATATACTGCTTAGTAGACTCTTACATTAATGTGATACTGCAATCTGAAATGCCTTTGTATCAAATGGATTGTATCCTAGAGTAATGGCATCTCATTAAAGTTAGCTATAATGTTTGTTATCATTTCCATTGCATTGAAGCCATTGGTCCCCTGTTTATCTTTTAATAGTTCCTTCAGGTAAAGATGAGTAAACCACTTTTCTTTTTTTTCCAGGTTAATATTTATTTGGGTATTTGGGATGGTTGGCCTGGGAAATAGTCGTCGAGGGGGGCGTTCTCCTCCAGTCCTAATTGGTGCTTTAATAGCCAGTCTAGTTGTTCTGGGTTTTAACTACTGGATTTCTAACTCTCGAAACATTGAACTTCAGGTAAGATTTACATTTTATGATGTTCCCAGTTTGGTACAATTCATTATTCCGTAACATTTGGATGTACTTGTGGGAAGGTCTATTCATTAAACTCTTTTGTCTTTTACAGTTAAAATATTTGATATTTTCTTTTGTTATCTTTTTTTGTTTTTAACCTTTCCCTTCTGTGTTTTAAATACTGTATCAGGGTTTTCAGTAACATGTTATCCGCATAACAAAAAAGGCAATTCCTTTTGCCTCTGGAGACAGGCACACCAAGTAATTATATTGTAGAGCTAAATTGAACATGACTGTGGGACAGCTTTATTTCAAAGCCATGTTTCTGCCAATGTGTGTTGCAGACTCAGGTATATGATCTGGAAGCAAAGGTGCGGCGAGCAGCGGCAGAGAGAGGTGCTGTTGAACTGAAGAAGAATGAATTCCACGGGCAGCTGGAGAAGCAGAAAGAGCAGATCAATAGAATAGAGTCTCTGCATGAACAGCAGCTGGAGAGTGCTCACAAATCCTGGAAAGATGACAAGGTATGGCACCACCAAAAATGTATGAATTACCTGCTGGTGAAAGGTGTACTGCAGGGCATTGTCCTGGACATTCTGCTACAGTGGTGTACTGTATTCGATTCTTTTTTTTTCTTTGAATGATAGAAGCAGTACCCTAACATTATACTTTTAGCACATGCATTATATATATATCTATTATATTATATATATATAGTGTAACCTATTATATATATCCCATAATATATATATATTTTTTTTTTTTTTTTTTTTTTAGCATGTGCTAAAAGTATAATGCTAGGGTACTGCTTGCTGTAGTATCACAAACCCGAGCTGTTATATTGATAATGAATTATGAAATTATATGAGCATACCCTGACCCCAAGCACCAAACACCTTCCTGATATGCATAAGTGCATCCATCATTCACTTCTCATGTTTATATTCATCAGAGAATTGTACTGTTTTATTTTTAAAATAGTGTGCATGTTGGTGTGGGGAATACATGATTAATTCGGTTCCAGCCTCGGTTGAATAGAGTAGGTGTTCACGGGTGGTAATGAGAAAGGGTTAGAGTTGATGTTGGTGATAGAAGTGGAGGGGTGTGTTTGATGTTCTGTGTTCCATGCTGCTCTGTTTGTTTATTATATGTAGTTTTTGAAAGGCCTTTTTCTTTTGGCCCTTGCGCCTTTTATTTTGTTAGTCTTTTTTTTTTTTCATTTGTCTCTCTGTATTTGTTTATTCAAAAGCACATTAGCGCAATTTAACTTGCAGCATTTTGTGTCCTGAGTCTCTGTGCGGTGTTGAATTCTGTACACAAACAATCTGTTTTGTTTATCTGAGTTGGCAGTAAAATGTCATTTTTGTATGTTGAATTCAGTTTTCAGTATTTAGCCAATATACTTGAATTTCATACATGTACTAATAATTAATTTATTCCAGACATAGTTTGTGAAGACATGTGCTTTATTTGATTTGATCTTTTCCTAAATAATTCAAACTGCAGCTGCAGTGAGGAGAATATGTTTATTGTCAGCTCTCTTTAATGCTGTATGGTGCAATGCCAAACTGTATGGAACATGTGACCAGTTTGAGTGGGTAAATTACAGAACAGCTCAGTGAAATGCTTGGCTCTTTTATGAAACATCAATGCTTAGAATAGGTAAACTGTTGAATCGCCTCCAGTATTTCTCCTTCTCCGCTTCCCCCAGAAGGTGGATAATAAGAGTTAAGCTGCAAGGGGTGTTTTTCTATGGCTGAGTACCTGAACAATCCTTTTTATAATTATTAGCTAAAATGTTGTAACAATGCAAGGCAAACCTCTTGCCAATCAACAGTTCCTGGAATTCGGAAAAGCTAATAGCCCAACATTGTAATGAGAGATAAGTTGTCGGTCCAAAATGATGACAGAACCAGGTTCCTTGGCTTTTAAGATTAAGTAACGCGGCTTCTTAATCTCTTACTTTTATACTTAATTCCAACCTTTTTGTATGTCTGTTTTTTTTTTTTAATGTTATAATATTTTTTTTATTTTAGGCATTACTGCAACTCAACATTTCTTTAAGTGCAGCTTCTCTTCAAAAAATGAAAGGTAAGATCAGAAATGTTGTTATATAACATTAAACTTGTAGGTTAAATGTGAAAAAGTAGTGTTACATTACATATTGGAATGCAGACAAATTAAACTGAATGACTAACCATGACCGAAGATTTATTATTATTATTATTATTATTATTATTATTTCAGTTTAATATATGCAGAATGAAAATTAAAAAAAAAAAAACACTCAAGGCTTTGGGCTTGTAAATACTGCTGCAAAACACTAATTTAAATGAGCATTTAGGACCTGATTGGAAAAAGAAAGCTTTAAGAGGACTGGACGGCACTGACACGTACAGGCAGCTGCTGTCTGTACACTGTATGGTCAGCTATGTCTGTCCTGGCAAACTGCGACTGTCTGAAACTTATCTCTGGAACACACATTTAGGGCACCAGAAGTTGGCTGTAGCATAAGTCTGTAACCTCATCTAATGTTTTATATACCTAGCTGTGCAAGGCATATATATGATGTAAGAGGAATGCAGATATTTATAGAAAGGCTGCTTTGTGAGAGAATAATAAACTTTTGCTGCTCTCAACAGATGACTATAATAATATGCTGAAGGACTACGGGAAGTTACAGAAGGAGCTTCAGGAATGTCAAAGAAACCAGAGCAGCCTTCAGAAAAAGTTGACATATGATATGTAAGTTTCTACAGCTGATGCAGTTATTACTGCTTGAACCCTTTGCGGCCCATTTATTCAGCACCTGTCAGGCGCGTCAGGTCTAATTTGTTTTCACACAAGCTGTTTATTTTACACACGCTGTTTAAAAGTAATTTTATTCAAAGTAAAACAGGTTTAAAAGGCACAGCATATCAACAGGACAGTCAGTACTGCAGCTCCAGCCCTGCCCGTCTCCTTGTTTGCTGTATTTGTCACATATCTCTTCATAGTCGTGCATACTGATAAGTCATCTCCTGATCACTCGTTTTATTACCAAACTCCTAAATAATGCTGTCCATGTTCTTATTTATTACTATAACAACTCAAAAAGCTTGGCAAATTTCCACGATGTACAGCTATCTTATTTGTTTATGCCTCTGGTGAAGGGACTGTGTATTGCTCAGATCCGCCTCCGGTTTCTTTTTCAGCCTCTGTCGGCCATTGAAAGCTTTTCTCTGCTTTTTCCAGAGAAAAACAACTAGGGACCTGTGATTGACGCCTTTTTGATGATGTCGGACAGGATCCGACATTGGACCAGAAAGGAAAAATTGTAATGTCGGACCTGGTTCGACATAGGACCACAAAGGTTTAACAACAGCGTAGATCATGTGGATGTTTTCCTAACCCACACTGAGGGCGAATCACAGTAGTGTGTAGTTGCCTTTCTGCTAATTTAGTAGTAAACTATTTAGCACTGGTTTCTGTGCACGCTGTGTTAATGTGTGTGATTTGAAAAAAAATATCTGTGAACCCGCTGTAGTTCATGTATGTGCCAGCAGCACTATGGACTTCATTGTAGAACTGCAATCAGTGGGTTCATTCACAGCTTGGATTACTGCATAGCAATATGAACACACCACTGTAGATCACAGAGAAATATGTGAGCTACAGTATTGCCTACTTTTTGTAACACTGTATGTAACAATTAATAGGTGCATTTCTTGGATACATGTATATAAAATTTTTCTTTCTTTCATATTTATTTATTTGGCCTGGAAATCCAGCTTCAGTAAGTTATCTGGCCATAATGCAAAAAGTTGCATACAAAGTAATTTAGTAAACTTTATGTTGAATGGTGTATTCACTACACTTGTCTCAAGTTATTTTTTATTATGAGAATAATATGTTAGCATTTCTTTTCACTTATTTCCTGGTTTCTTGGAAGGCACATTGACATGTGACTGTAACTGTTTGTTTTTAGGACCCAGTGCAATGCTCAGATTACAGAACTGAAGGAACAATATGAAGAAAATCTTTTGGCACTCTCAGAAGGGATGCAGCAAAAGGCAGATACTGCAGACAGTAAAACAAAGACTACAATGGTAATGAAACCAGTCAATTAAGAGGGGGGAGGATGGTGGGCAATTGCATTGAAACTTTATCAAGGAAATAACAGCTACAGAAATATGCAGATGTTTTAGTGGCATTAGTGGTGTACAGACTGTTCCTGTAAGTGTGGTGCACTCTTTTGTAGTGAATAGTGACTTAAAAAAAAAAAAAATTAGTGACCTTCATTATGACTTTGTTTTTTTTTTCTAAAGCCCTACATTTTACTCTTCACAATTTATAAAGAATGGATTGGCGTTTATTCAGTTCCAGGAAACGACCATAATGTTGTTTTTATTTTTTTAATTCAGTTTAGGAAGATGATGATTACATACTGCAATAGCAGTTCAAGGGATACTATTGCAGTATTTAAGTCCCTTATTATCTCCCGTATTGTGGTGCTGTTCATTTAACCTTTATCCCTGCAACACACCCTGTCGCCTGCACATATGCAAATGTGTATCTTTAATTTATTTTAAACCTTTTAAAAAGTATGTATACATTCTAATTTAATCCATTATTTAATTTCAAGCAGCTTTTTTTTTTATTTAATTGCCAAGCTAAGTCCTCTTGTAAAATTAATTTCTCAGGTATAATTTGTATTTTATTAAATGCGGTTGCTAAGGAAACCCTTTGACTCCTTAGTGTGCTTCTGTAGTACCAGATGAAAATTAAGTCGCTCAAGGTTACATGTACTTGAGTTCATATCAATAACATAATTTCCTTGTTTGTATAGGCAAAACTACCTGTTCCTACTGCAGAAAAAGGAAAAGTGGAAGTAGATGAAAATAAAGAACAGGCATTAAGAACCAGCAATCAAGGTCCCAGCCAGTCTGCTAATGACCAAAAACAAGAAGTCGTCCAAAAAATAGAAACAGCAACTCAAAAAGCAAAAAACACTGAACTTGAAACCAATGAGATTCCAGAAGACACAGGTAAGACCATTATTGGGACCACTACACTGAGTTTTCTGTGATTATTTTTTATTTTACATTTGGTTTGTTTTCAAAACCTCATTGCTTCTGTTAGAAACTAATATAGGATTATCTATTTAAATCTCAAGGCTTCTATTAAATGTATGCATTTTTAAAAAAGGAATTGCAAGTTAGTTTGTGGCCCGAATAATAAAAAGCATGAATAAGATACCACAGCCTCTAGAGGTGTTGTCTGAATTGGTTGAATAACAGTAATGGTTAATATTGTAGTGTGGAAAATAGAACAGTATGATGGTACATGTACAAATAAGCAATGCTATCCAACAGCAGGCATTACCTGCTACATAGAAGACTGCTTCCCTGTTATTTTTAGGACTGTCAGTATTTAACCCCCAAAAGACCCAACAAGCCCTTCCCTTTCATTCAACCATTGTAGCAGAGTACACTGTTAACTGAATACTTTTCCTGGTTTAACTGTGTAAGGTGAAGCTCAGCCACTGGTGACACACAAAGCTCAAATTGAGGAAGACCAGTCAAAGCTGAAAGGCTCTGAGACTCCAGCAGTGAAGGATGTGGTGCTGCGGGAGGCTGAAGAAGAAAAGAATGGAGGTGAACTGGAGGTGCCGACAAAGAGCGTGATAAAGAATGAGGCCCAAGACCCTGAGAGGGGCGTTGAGGTCAAAGTCACAGAAGACGAGGAGGAAGAAGAACTTGTTCACAATGGATTGGAGATCTTTGATGACTCACCGAACCGAGACCATCCTGACGGTCAGTTAATTAAACTCTTTTTGTCCTTGTGTGTGTACAATGTGTGTTTTCAAGGTTCATGAAAGTGAACTACAGATTTTTTATTCACAAATATTGCTTTGAAGCTTAATTCTATTTTGGTGATTATTTGTATGTAACTTTACTATAACAGGCTACAGAAGTTGTTTTCTGAGAAATATCTATATGACGACGTGTATATATAGCGTATACCATGGCTTGCATACTAATGAGCTGCTTCACAGTGAATAAATCACTACCCACCACTACATGTTAAATTCCATGACAAACTGCCATTTTATATGTTATTGGTTACAAAACCACTGCCAAAAATGAGTGACATTCCACCTATTTCCTTTAATATATTTGGGGAATAAGCTCACGATAACTTGTACAACACCAGCTTGCTGAGTGAAGCTAGTAATCCACCTGAAAAAAATAAATACATAAAATAAGTGCACCAGCAACTGTCAAGAGTAGACACATCACAGTAGATGAGGAACAGTTAAATGAAATAGAAGGAAACAAAGATTGAAGAAACACACAAAAAAAAAAAACCTATAGCATGGTCTGTTAAGCCTTTGCAGTCCTATGTCAGACCAGGTCCAACATTACAATTTTCAAGTGCTGAATAAATTGACTGCAAAGGGTTAACGTACTTAAAGACTGGTTTAAAGAAATAAATATGGACATTCGTTTTAAGATTTCCATTACATGAGAGTAGGTGTTAAAACTTCATGCTGATTTGAACTCTGCTGTCGCCAAGATAAGCACCAACGAAGACGTAACTGTACAGTAAACTAATGTGATCCATCTGGATCTCCACCCATTTGCGTTTCTTTCTGATGATGTTGCTATCCATCTACCTGGTGTTTGACTGAAGTATAATGCTTGCTCCAGGGATCAGCTTATTTTGCCTCCCCAGCGCATTAGCACACACAACGACTGCGATGCTGGATCCGGGGATTAACCATAGTGTGGTCTCCCCAGCGCATCAGCATGACAACCGTCTGGATTGAGCTAAGCAGGGTACACCTCTGGGGTCTTCAATTGGGCACCTTCCGTCCTCTGTGTTTCGCCGACTAGCCCACGACACCTCAAGAGGGCTCGACAGTGATTCTTCCCATCATCACCCCCCTCCGCCCCCCCACTCAACTCAGCCCAGCTTACATACCCGTACATCATTGTTGCTTTCTTTCTGTTGTGCTTGAGATCCCCAGCCAGAATCCTTCCATCTCAACCACAGCCAGTTGCTGCTCTTTTCTGCTGCTTCAGATAAGTTCTTCACTGTGCGACGCAACTCTTGGCCACTGAACCCGACATCTCTGAGAAACTGAGTTGTAGTGTGCCACAAATCCTCAACAACCCACCTCCACTGGGTAAACTCAGACTCTCCATCCTCACTGTTCAGCTTCAGCAGCTAGTTGAGCATACCTAAGTTTCTTTCTCTCATACGCCTCATCTACAGCATCCTGCCATGGCACTGTTAACTCTACCAGATGAACAAGGCATGCTGATCCAGACCACAAGACAGTATCTGGTCGAAGGTTAGTGTTGGCAGTCTGAGGTGAAAAAATAAGCAGTTGACCAACATCTGCCAGCATTTTCAGTCTGGCAGCTTCCAGTTGTTCTGGGCGAGGCTTGATTTTTACACCTTTTCTTGGTGGTTGCTCTCCTGGACGGAGAAATATTGTCTTTTGTGTGTACTGCTTTGATGGAACTGGTAGCTATTTATTGGTCAGATTACGCTTGTCTTCCAGTGCTAAGGCCAAACATCACAGCACTGGTCATGGCGCCAAGTACAACGTCCTTGGCTAAGATCCACCTTACATCGTGTCAAAATGTGCCTTAATGTTGCAGGTGGACATGAGGGGGATCCTCACCTACCCAGAGGTTTATGTTCTGTGGTGATGAGAGAACATGATATGTTGATCTGATGAGGAAACTGATCCTGCTCTGTTCCATTGTCCATAGGTCTTGCCAGTCGATCTTGCGCTGTTCCACACTTTCCCATCTCGTCCATTTTCCCTGCTTGACCTGGGAAATGGCCTTTACAAACCTCATCCTCCTCCTGCTTTTGCACCTTGTTCACTACCAGTTTCCTCCGTTGAGCTGGGGTTGCCATGTGCCGTGTATAACAGTTATTTGTGTTATAAACGGTATAAACCACTTTGGGCTGTGCGTTTCCAGTGATATATACCACAGGCACGGTATATATTATGGGAACCACATGGCCCCTCATGGTTTATGCCTTGCATTATATATATATATATATATATATATATATATATTATATATATATATATATATATATATATATATATATATATATATATATAATATATTGCGTATTGCTTCAAATTAATGCCTCACTCAGACGTCAGCTTTTTAATAGGCGCCACCCTCGAATAAATGCCGCTCTCAATTAAGAAACGTAAAGATTTATATTTTTTTACCCTTGCTCAAAAAATAAATAAAGAAATGTGCAACTCTGGCTATGTACATGTGACGCCCCCGAAGAGACTGCAGCCTCAATCCACCATGTAATACAAGTTATGTTACAAATGTTCAAATTTTATTTTATGGTACAGTCCCGACAGACAACCCAAGAATGCTTTCAAAAATAGACATGTTAATAGTTTATATTTATCAATTAACAAAATGCAAAGTGACTGAACAGAAGAAAAATCTACATCAAATCAATATTTGGTGTGACCACCCTTTGCCTTTAAAACAGCGTCAATTCTTATAGGTACACTTGCACACAGTTTTTGAAGGAACTCGGCAGGTAGGTTGGCCCAAACATCTTGGAGCCTCTGTTGCTTCTCTCCCTTCATGTAATCCCAGACAGACTCGATGATGTTGAGAGCAGGGCTCTGTGGGGGCCATACCATCACTTCCAGGACTCCTTGTTCTTTACGCTGAAGATAGTTCTTAATGACTTTCGCTGTATGTTTGGTCGTTGTCATGCTGCAGAATAAATCTGGGGCAAATCAGATGCCTCCCTGATGGTATTGCATGATGGATAAGCATCTGCCTGTACTTCTCAGCATTGAGGAGACCATTAATTCTGACCAAATCCCCAACTCCATTTGCAGAAATGCAGCCCCAAACTTGCAAGGAACCTCCACCATGCTTCACTGTTGCCTGCAGACACTCATTCGTGTACCGCTGTCCAGCCCTTCGCCGAACAAACTGCCTTCTGCTACAGCCAAATATTTCAATTATATTTTAAAACAAATATATTTTGCCATTTTTCTGCACCCCAGTTCCTGTGTTTTCGTGCATAGTTTTTTTCTTTTTGGCCACAAGTCTTCCATGAAGGCCACTTCTGACCAGACTTCTCCAGACAGTAGATGGGTGTACCAGGGTCCCACTGTTTTCTGCCAATTCTGAGCTGATGGCACTGCTGGACATCTTACGATTGCGAAGGGAAGTAAGCATGATGTGTTTTTCATCTGCTGCAGTAAGTTTCCTTGGCCGACCACTGCGTCTACAGTCCTCAACGTTGCCTGTTTCTTTGTGCTTTTTCAAAAGAGCTTGGACAGCACATCTGGAAACCCCTGTCTGCCTTGAATTTCCTGCCTGGGAGAGACCTTGCTGATGCAGTATAACTACCTTGTGTCTTGTTGCTGACTTTTGACAGTAAACTGTCTTCAGCAACCTCACCTTGTTAGCGGAGTTTGGCTGTTCCTCACCCAGTTTTATTCCTCCTACACAGCTGTTTCTGTTTCAGTTAATGATTGTGTTTCAACCTACGTATTGAATTGATGATCATTAGCACCTGTTTGGTGTAATTGTTTTATCATACACCTGACTATATGCCTACAAAATCCCTGACTTTGCTGTTTTGAAGGCAGAGTGGTCACACCAAACATGGATTTGATTTAGATTTTTTTCTGTTCACTCACTTTGCATTTAGTTAATTGATAAGTATAATCTATTAACATGTCTATTTTTGAAAGCATTCTTACTTTGCAGAATTTTTTCACACCTGCCTAAAATTTTTGCACAGTAGTGTGTGTGTGTGTATATATATATATATATATGTATGTATATATATATATATATATATATATATATATATATATCTATAATATATATATATATATATATATATATATATAAAAACGATGAATGAATACTATCTGAGAAGACTCTAGTTTAGTTTTTGGGGTCTTGCAGATCAGTCTAGTTAAAACCACCAGGTAACTTGCAGTGAGAGAAATAATAATGACCGGGTAAGATATTTTAGTTATACAGAAATCAAACCGATATTCAGAGGGGATATTTTTTGTTAAGAAAAACAACTGCATCACACTCAACTACTGTTCTTTCTCCTCTTCTTGTCCCGCCCCATATCACCCAATACACACTCCTGATTTGCTGGTACAGTACTCCCTGCCCTCCCAAATCCTGCCTTATAGGCTCTTGTTAACTGTCAGTAAATGTGCTGTATACAAGCCCCAAAACACATAGGAGTATAGTGCTGCAGATCAGAGCCTCTCATGGCATCGATTCTAAAATGCCTTAAATCATGTAATAAAATATTGCAGTGTTTGTAAAGTATAGTATTATTAATGAAGGCCGACCTCATATAATCGCTGCCCTCGTTTAAGGGCCGCAGTCATTTTGATCAATTTAAAATAAACGCTGCAACGCCAAATTGAAGTAATATGGTATATGTAATACATGGATGAAGGCTGTATTTGTATCCTGAATCCTTAAAAAAAAAAAAAAGTGATAAATACTTAAACTTTGAACATTTCAACTCCTAAAGGCCATCGCTTTCAATTCAAACACAAAATGTCTAGTTTTCAATCACTCGACAACACCCACGGTACAGAAACGTTCATTAATGATCAACAAAATGTAAAGCTGGTACATTCGTATCTTAGAGTAACTAAGTGGATAATGACATAGAACGTCTGTATAGCACTGAAAAACACTTTAAAAAAAAAAAAAAAAAAAAACAGAAAGCCCCCCCGAACTGTACTGCTGAACCTCGTCTTTTTAATATTAGCATCACAAGGGTATCCATGTATTATACAAAATAAGATGGGCCTCTTCAATGAGTTACAGGAAAACAATTCCATTTTGGGTTTCTGTGACAGTTTGAAACCATGGATGAAATTATTTTCCTGTAACTCACTGAAGCCCCCCCCCCCCCCCCCCTCTCTCTCTCTCTCTCTCTCTCTCTCTCTCTCTCTCTCTCTCTATCTCTATATATATATATATATATATATATATATATATATATATATATATATATATATATATATATAACACTATCTATTCCCATTCTGTAACATTTTGTGTTTGGCTATTTGAAAGGCACGTAAGGTAATATCACCAGGTCACATACAACGATCATAGGAAACCTCTGACCTCCAGTTCAGGGTCAGCGAATATAAGACCTTTCCTTTATTAGTGCATTTTCAGGAAAGGAGAATCAATGATCCAAAATATTAGTGCTGGGACAAGCATGGAATTCTCAATTTCAGATATTGGTTCAAGATTCATAAATGTAATGAAAGCCATTGTGTGCAACCCTGTGTTCAAGGCTTTTTTTTTTTTTTTTTTAAATCCCAAAAGTAATAATAGCTTGTGGTCTTACTTTTTGACCTAGTGAATTAACTGCAAAAACAGAATGTCATACAGTAGTTTACGGTTAAAAATAATAAAAAAAAAAATGTGTTTTAAGGTAACAAAAAAAAAAAAAAACAGTATATAAAGTACACACGACAATTACAGGTATTGTACTGTAATTGCAATAAACAAAGTGGCCATAGATTACTTTACAACTACTTTAAACCTTCGATAAACAACTTCAGATAAGATGAATGTGGAAAATTGGTTGTTGTACAGAGAAAACAAAACAACAATATTTACTCACTGTTTTATTACATTACACATAACAAAAAAATACACAACATAAAAGAAAAACAAAACATTTCTGATCTTATGGCAGTGTAATTGCTGGCGGACATTAATTCTTTGTGTTTTGAGTAGATGTAAACAATGTATAAATACGTGTTTGAATATAAGGATATTTGACTCGGCAGTCAAAATACACATTTTGGACGTTTGTTAGAGTAGCTGGTTGCTAAGAATTGCTAATTTAGGTTAAAGTCCTATTTGCAATGTTCATTTTGGTCAAGGGAATCTGGGGGGCGGGGTGTATTTGTTTCCTGGTGTCTAAATTGGTAAAACTGAGCAATGTGGTTTTTTTTTTTTTTTTAGGACTGATCTGTAACACTAGGGGGAAAAGACAATAGGAGACCGTTAATTTTCTTGAAGTCTAATGGAAGTACTGCAGTGTAACATTTATAGAACAAAACCCTCTTTGGTGATTTACTTTTTGTAACATAGACCTTGTAGATTTACTTCAATAGTTTACATAGTTTCTTCTCCAAAATAATAAGCTGGGAAAATAAACATTAGCAGTTAGCTATAGGGCAATTTGCAGAAGTTTCCACATTCACAAAATAAGCATTGCAAAAGCACGTTTGTCTTTTTTTTTTTTCCTCCTTTAGGTCCTCTAAATGTTAGTAAACTGCATTATTAATCCCCTGCCTGCCAATTTATCTTTATCAATATCCTCAATCTGTTCTAGGTAACAAAAACAATGAAGGTAACCTTAGACTTGAGCCGGAGAAGTACAGTGAAGGAGCCGATTACAATGGAGATGATGACAACGTGGGGGAATTTGAGGCAGACAAACAGGCAGAACTTGCAGAGAACACAGGTAATTAAAAAATAGCATGCGTTTACTATAGTGTATCCTGTTTAACTTTGATTCATTGTTATGGGTTCAGAAATGTTTTAAGCACTACAAGACGCTATTATAAGAGATTGACCAAGGCATGTCATCGTTCACAATCATGCACACCCTGTAGGTTTTCTAATCATTTCAGTGATCCTGTGTACTTTTCAAACATACAAGTTGAATCGAGTTTGCTACAGTGCATTCTTTAATAATTAGATTGTCAGTGGAATTGTAGAATTATTCAACCAGAAGATATCACATCACAGAAATGTCATAATATTGTTCTAAAAAGAATGGAGGAATATTTAAATAATTAAAATGTCCTGACTGGTGACTCTACAAAAGGCCAACCACAATACTTTTGTAACCTATGTGTGTTTTAATTTAAGCAGACACAGATCAGAAAAACATGGTGGATTTAGACCAAGGGCAGTATGAGGATGAAGAGATGGAGACTGAAGCATATCAGATGCATTAAAAATATTTAGTTGCAGTGTCCATGCAATTGGTTGTGATTAGTTTTTATAGAAACGTGGATTTACCAGGGCGCTTTTACAGTAACATTTTAAAGTGTAAACAAAAAAGTTGCAAAGGTTAAAACTAAATGGATTTTCTGAAACTCATTCAGGGTTATGACGGGAACTGGAGATTTTGTTTATTTATTTTGCACTTTGTACACACCAATATGTATGTACATTTTTGTAAGCCATGCTACAAAAATAATATTGCCATGAATTGTTGGTCCCAAGGGAAGGCATGAAGTGGTGAGATCGGATCAAATGTCAAATTCAGTATCACTGCAGAATGTATATTCCTCATGATTTTTTAGAGATCTTCTGTATACATTAAGGGATGTATACAAAGTTTTAAATTTTAATTTATGTACTTAGTTTGGAATGCTTCACTAATGTGAATACATTTATTAAGCTTTCTACTTGTGACTTCTGTGTAAGAATGTTTCATTTTTCTACGTGTCTTATACATTACTGTTTCAGTTATGGGTGAATGCCTAAATGTGACATTGGAATCAGTAGATAATGCTATTAATATGAAGACTGTAATAATTGTTTTAATCCTTAGTTTTTCAGAGTATCAGACTCGTCAAACATGTTAGCTCTGCATATATCTATATTTAATCGGTGTTGAAAAGGTTGGTTGTTTCATTTGTCTTTGCCATTTTTTTTTTTTTTTTTTTACAAATAAAATCTGCCATTTGAAAAAACATATAGGCCTATGTGTGTTTTTGTGATGTGTATATTATGCATTGGGGTAGAAATTGCTATGTATAAGTGGGTTATATTTGGCTTAATATCATATACAACCAGTTTGCATGGTTAAATATAAAATGAAACTCTCCATGTAATAACATTCCAGATTAGGTGGGTGTTTACAACATCAGAAAGGTACTGAACAGTTACAAACAAAATGCCTGTGGCTAGGTAGCTCACTAGGTTAATTCATTACCATTTCTTGCCTGCCACCATATAATTGGGCACTGGCAATCTTAGCTTGAGTGTTGCAGAACTGAATAGCAGGGGCTGTTCAGTCCAGGACTGGGTTGTGCTCAGAGCTGTGTAGTGAAGCTGTCATGACACCAGCTAGCACAGTGCAAGACCGTAGTCCTTCCATAACAACTAAATGTACACTAAACTAACTCGCAGGTTTTATTGCTATTAATATTTTCTCCTTTGTATGGCATTTGAGATACAGTAGGGTAAAGGAGCACATGAGGGACTGTGTGTGTTACAATAGAAAATAAGCCTAGTCTTTCTAAGCACAAATGATTAGTTTATATAGCAGATGCCTTTATCCAAGGTGACTTACAGAGACTAGGGTGTGTGAACTATGCATCAGCTGCAGTCACTTGCAACATCTCACCTGAACAATGGAGCACAAGGAGGTTAAGTGATTTGCTTAGGGTCACACAGTGAATCAGTGGCTGAGCTGGGTTTTGAACAGAGGACTTCCTGGTTACAGGCCCTTTTCTTTAACCACTGGACCACACAGCCTCCTGCAAATTATTATATATCGCTACAAAACAAACTCTACTTGGGCATTCTTAAACTATTTTTTTTTTTTTTTTGAGAATCTGAAAAGACTATTTGATTCATGGTGATCTAGATTTATTTTATTTTGGTATTAGTGAATTAAAGTTGCATGTGTAAATGAAACACTCCAAGAAAATCCAGCTTTTATTTTATAACAAAAATAAGTTCTATTGCAGTCATCCACACAGTTCACATAACACACTAATGGCATACAAACAAGCCTTTTATACCTGAAGAAACACCAGTACCATTCATCCTTAAAACAGTGTGCTGTTAATACTTTGCCCAGTGAACTTGTGTTACAAATGATATGCCTAAACCCACTAACTAATAACAAACAGTAAAATACTGACTTGACAAAAACAAAATACTTCTTGTTGGTGACAGCATTCCCTTCAGTTGAAAGGTGTTCTGAATCTTACTAAAAAATGACATGTCTGTTTTGGAATTTTTACATTTCCTTTTGTTAAATGTATAGAACAACGTTTTCTACACACTGATCAACCCACATGTTAAATTTCATAAGTTAAAAGAAAAAAACACACATGGTGGATGTTTATTTCCTTTTATTATACAAAAGTTTAGTTTAATTACAATGTTAAATACAACAAATGCCAATACTCATCTGTTTCAATTAATTTTTGTCTTTCGACAAGCAAAGAGAACAGTCCAGAGAATGCAAATACTGTAACGGACAACCATTGGTTGGACGTGTGACAGTAAGAATGATCTTCATAAAACCAAGTTGTATTTCTTTTCATAATCCAAAAGCCTACTTTAATTATGGTGTTAAAAATAGGTGACAAACAGAAGTAAAATAAATCATATATCAAACATTTTAATTGCTTTGGTGGCTGTATAAAATTCACATTTTCCGCAAACCTTTTTTTCATTAGAATCCCACAGTAGTTGTTCAATGGATAGATTATCTACAGCAAAGTAACTAAGATGAAAACCTTAACTAATAACTAAACATCATAGTAACTTGGTCTTATTTTTGTATTATGAAGACACTGTAGAGCAAGGTAAACAAAAGTCCCATCCCAGTTCTTTTGTCTGCTACTTAAAGGAACATTTCATCAATCCTCTTAGATTATCTTGACCACTGGAAAGTATTTATGTGCTGAAAAATCGAACTCTGGCAGAACCTGGAAACAATGGATGACTGAATGAGAATTTTTTTTTCTCCTACAGAACTGAAAGCGAGACAAAGCTAAAGCTACAGTACAAGGGCTTGAGTTCATTGCCTTTTCATGACACTGCTAAACAGTATTCTGGGGGTTGATAAACAGAATCAGTATATTTTAATCCAATTTAATTATTCTTTATAAAACATAATACATGACTCTTTCTTTGGAACAGCTTTGGTCTGGCATTGTGTGTTTAAATTACAGCATTTTTAAAAAATCATGCAAGTGGTTACGTCAGTTTACAGACGAATAAAACAACCTCTAAACTTAAAGCATTTCCACTCTAACCAAGTGGACGCACCCCAGACACAAATAATCAAGTTTATGAAATGCTTATACAATGGCTTGCACAAACTGAGCACTACTCAAAACAAATGCCATTTTATCAGATACTGACAATTTTATGCGCTAGCTTTATGAATGCAAGTGAAAACAAAGTTCAGCTTGTACTTTAATTTTGCATAAAACTAATAGGGAACTGATACTTTGATCTGTATTATCAATACTCATGTGATCATACTAAATGCAGATTTAAACTCACCCTCGTCTCCTTTTTGTGCCCTCCTGCAAGCAACTTCATCACCACGATGTTGGGTTTTGCTACTTTCAGTATTCGATTCACCTATACAAACAAACAAAATCACTCTGTGTAAATGATAAAAAAAATAAAACTTTCCCTGGTTAACTCCTGCTTAAGATCCTGGATATTCCCATACCCCCCCCCCCCCCCCCCCCCCCCCCCCCCCCCAGTATAAAATAGGGTGGAACTATGGGTCCACTGAGTCCCTTTGAAAACCAGGCTGCTGAAGTTTAGTATCAAGATCTCACCTCTGGATCTGGATTGGGGACGTTTTCCAAGATCATCTTGGCCTGCTGGAAGTGTTTACTGGCTGCCATGTAGAGGTCCGAAGACTGAGGAGGAGGGCTGTACTTACTGAGGTCAGACATTTCCTGGACAACAATTGTGTCTGATTAGTGGAGTGTGCATTAATTAATGAAGATGTCATCAGTTTAAAAATAAAAGTTACAACTGAGAATGACAATCTCCTATTTTAAGACTACACTTATAGAATGCTTGACCAATTTGCAAACAACAAAGGTATATTCTTCATTCTGTGTATTAAAGTAGATAAAATGACTATTCCTTTCTACTTACCTTAAACTGTATGTAATGGACAGGTGGGGGTGTTACCACGCTGTTAAATGGGGCAAATCGGTGCTCGTATCGCACTTGCTCACTATCCAGCTCAAACTTTGGTTTTCTAACTTTTCCATCCATTTCAAAAGCAATCATAGTCTGAAAGAAAATGATTTGCTCTCATTAGTGGTTTAAGAGTGCTTTCCATATGATTCCAGGCCAGCGCTTAAGTGGTAAACTGCCTATTTACTAAGTGGACAATCTCTTCAAATTCTCAATTGGTAAATAGCTTTTCCTTATAATGTCAATCCTGTATACTGCCATTTATTTGTTATTTACATTATGCTTTGATAAAAGGGAGCATTAATCAAAGCTGCTTTTGGAAGAAGGATGTCTCTGTCTTTCCTTGGTTACTTTTGGTAAACATTTTATTGTGAACCATACTGCTGACCCTAAAACTTGGCAAACAATACACAAGATAGCTGTGAGCTGAAGGCAGTAATCACATTTTGTGCTCTCTAGTATCTGAGAAAACAGAGCAAAACACAAAATAACCTTATTCACTTTTGTCTAATTCTTGTATATGCTGCCACCTAGCAGGCACGATGCTGGTGGTACAGAATCTACAATCTTTTCAGGTGTGGCTGATCTGTCCTGTGATTCTATCTAAATGCCTTCAACTGCATTATTAGACCAGTAAATAGTGGAACACATAATCAGTTTCTAAATCACAACTAATCTATAGTGTCTAGCTCTGTTCAAACACATTCATTACACCACTATCCCCTGCTATTGTTACAATTAGAAGAAAGCATTGTAATCTTCACCTTGTACATTCCAGCACACATATTCTGGTAGGCCTGACTCATTGTGATTTCTCTGCTCAGGGGCCTGGCTGTGGAGAAATTATATTTCCATTATTAAGTCTTTTAAGTCTTTCCCCCATGACAGGTTAAACATCTGTAATGCACTTATGTTAAATGTGAAATAGGCTGCAAGACAGTTCAAACAGCTATCAGCTTTCCTTTTCGGTAGGACCTCTTTACCCTTTTTCTTTTTCTTTGACTTCTTGTTGCTGCGGCCCTTCTGTTGCTCCTCCGTGATCCTCTCCTCAGCCATTTGGGAGCTGTCAGCTCGACTCAGTGTTGACATCAGCCATGCATAGAGAAACTCAGATAGGTACCTGAACACAAGGGAGCATTAAACAATCAGTCTGTATTAAAAAATGGCTTTTGCACCATGGATGAATTATTTATTTATTAGAGACATCTGAATCAGTACAGCCATCTGACGTGCATCATCTCATTAAACAGGGGGACTAACACATGCACACGATAATCATCTCGCGGTACAGCAGATAGTCGACAGCAACCTAAGCTACACTAATTATTTTAAACTCAATTTCAAATGTAATGAATCTATGTGTTTTTAAATCGGGTAAGAGCATACCAATAAATGTAGTAATATTCATGCATGCTGTAGAGTTCCAGTTCAAAACCACTCAGGAGGTACTGGATCATGACCCTTAGGCTATGGTAAAGGACCCAGGTTCCCAAACATGCCAGATGCTGCCTCTGGGGTTCCTGTTTCATGAGCATACTGTGGAGAGCTGCATCCACTTTCTCTGCCTGTAGAGAAACACAGGAAGGCTCCAATGTGATTAAGGTCTACATTTGGTTTGCAAATAGTAAGCTGATATGGATATGGAAATTATTGCTTGGACAAGGCTGAAATACCCTTGCTGTGAATAGTACTTTCATATCAGTTGATCTCTTTTTTCTTGAGGTCTGTAAATCCCTTAGGCTTTGAGATTTTGTATACAATTCATATTGGTAGACAAGTAATACTTTTATATTGGGGAGACGGGGTCACACGTGTCATCTCAATAAAAGTAAAAGATTTAGTCAATTTATGCAGAAAAAAAAACAACAACTTGTATTTCATCAGGAAATACTTGTGTTATAAATATATACTTAGAATTCCCCTGCCGCATGGTACAGCATATTACTATGACTACTGATCTCTTTGTCTTATGAAAAACAACATTATTTTAGACAGAATCCTGTATCTGAATTTTACTTTGCATTGCATGAGAACATTACATTGGCAATACAGACAATTTGTCACAGAAACATTACCTCATCCTGTAGGGTGGTAAACTCCTCCAGAATGTGCCCCAGCTTGTCTCTCTGTCGAGCCCGGTTGTGGCCATGGATCTGGATCAGGCTGCAGAATGGCTTCAGAAGCAGAAGAGTCCAGTTACTATTACTGGATTAGCAAAATCTGAGACTACAAACCTGTTCTGTTGATCATGATCTGTTCAGAGGAGCAGTACATGGGATGTTACAATCAAGATTAGAAATTAAAATTAATAACTGAGTGGAGCTGTCAAATAAGGGATTCTATGCTGTCTCTCTGCTGCTACACCAGTGGTCCTCAAAGTGGTGCCCGCGGGCAAATTCGTGCCCGTGACGCCAGGCCGTCGTGCCCACGGCAACTGTTCTTAAATTGTGGGTTGTGAACACATTTCTGGCTGGTCGTAGCATGGGAAAATAAAAAGAAAGCTTTAAACATTTTTACAACAAAAGCACCACAGCAGTCTGCTGACAGCGCTGCTCACTTATGCTGTGCTTTTGTACGTAAAAATATTTGCATTGCGTATTTTATGTAATAAAGAATAAGCGCAGCCCGCACAATTACTGCCTGAGACTTGGCTTTATCAGAGTGAGCCAAGAATAACTCATGCTAATTATAATTATAATTATATTGGCAGTGTTTAAGATAAGAACCTATGCAATAGTCAGCGTGCCCGCACACAACCAAGTAAGACCAACTTATGCCTGTGCTACATAGTGCCACAATGCCCAGTCAAAATAATACACTTTAATATAATTGCTGTCCATAGCTTACCCGTGCACAGTGAGTAACAAATGAGTCAATGTAATCCTTGGCTTGATGGTTGTTATACAAGCAGCACCTAAAAAACCCCAAAAATATCAATTTTTGGTAATTTTATACCAAGGGAAAGTGGAGATTACACAGCAAATATTTGTTACTTACTTTGCTGAAAGAACAGGAGGGCTCACAAAATACCTTAAAGCCTCCTTTATCATGTCTTGCATTAGATGTGTCCCAAATACTTTTTTGTTATCGATCAAGAAAGTTGTCTGTAAGAAAGAGCTTACAGTAAGTCAAAGGCTTTGTTTTAATACAGAAACAAATGCACAGTAAAGATCATATGGGGCAGATTTAACTCATGACTCACAGTGCCTATGTCACCTACAGTATATGGATTTGAAAATAAATGACAAAATGTAGGAAGTATAGCGTCATAGAACAGACAACGTTAAAAAGAATACACACAATACTACAAAATCACTTAAAACCAGTTACTGTTATTGACTATCATGGGCGCAATATTTTTAGAATTCTCCAGCAATAAGTACAAAAATCAAATAAAAAAGCTCTTACTTGTAACAAAGACCTAGAGAGCACACAAGGGGACTGTTCACTGAACTCACAGAAAAAATCCTGGAAAAATGAATTTCAAATCAAAGAGCAACAAAATTAAGCCAATAGACAGAAACAGCAGTGCTCAATGACATGGAGAATGAAGGTGGTTAGTAGAATCTCAGCAAAGAATATACATAATATTTAAATAATCATTCAGCTTTGCATATCTTGCAGATATTGCTAAATACATGTGTAAATAATTTTAGAACAGTTTAAGGTTGTTTGGTTCTCTACAGCTCAAAACACCCAGCAAACAAGTTACCAATAAGGTCTGCTTTCAGATTAAGTCAACAGATGGTCAAGTAACAAAATAATGTACAGCAGTAAAACAACACTTGGACATTATTCAGACTGTATAATCATACTAGAGACAGCGAGTAAATACTTCTTACCAGAATGGAGTGCAGATTTGCAGCGTTGACAACCTCACAGACAGTTTTTATTCTCTCTGTTAGTTTGGTGAAGTAGTTGACCATTTCTTCTCTTTTAATGATTTTGGCATAGCGAGGAAAGGTTGGAGGTAACAACCTCTGATTAACCAGAGGTTCAAATCCCATCATTATTGGATGATCTAAATAAGAGGCAAATCGATAAGAAAACACAAATGTTAATGAAAATAAGTAGTGATGGGCATCAATATCGATATTTTGATATGATATCGATAATTTCCACATCACGATATTGTGAGATTAAAAATAAATAAATCACGTACGCTTGCAGAGACATACTTTTTATTGCTAAAAATATAAACGTATAATCAAGTTTATTTTATATTAAGATACACCAAACCCTATACATATCAATCATTGTGAGTCTCACAGGCAAACACCACACACTAAAGTATTCCTTAACCATTTTATTTCATTGATTGGCTATTTGCATGCTGCATTAAGCACCTTTGGTATTATTTTGAGATATGCGCAAGCGTCAGTGGTTCACTTCATTTTGTCTGTGTGATTTACTTGTGCTATTATTAATGTATTTTTAAAATGTGAACTTTCAGTATTATAAATTAGGTACTTTTAAAACATCAAAACTCATCTGTGACAGAAATACAATGAGTTCTGGTGATAAATCTCCCTCCCGACCTGTGAGGGCGCTAAAGAACGGGAGGAGAAGTATCTGGAAGGGCTGGCCTGACAGTTCGTTTCCGGGACCGGGAAGTCGGTCAGCCTGGAAAGAAGTCAGACTCTATTGTAAGACCGTATTGACCTGAAAGGTAAACGAGGGGCAGGTGTAAGTAATATGGCAGCTGCAACCGTTTACCTAGATGTCATGCAGGAGTACATATAGGGGCCAGGGTAACACTGATCTTTTCCTTCGCTTGGGTTAAACGGTGGGAGAGAGAAGGACTGAGAGAGGAGCTCTCAGAGTTTAAGAAAGATATACGTGTTGTGTGTTATTTCTATCTGTTAGTCATTGTCTGTTTTTTTATCACACCAATACATAGTTAACGCACACCTCCGGAGCTGTCGCAAGGAGAGCACTGTCCGGAGCAGCACTGCACTGAGCACCTGCACGTTTTCATTCACCCAGGACTGGTGACCGTGCCATTGTTTTTGTTCAGGACTGTGCCTTGTTTTCATCATCCCCGTGCTTTACACATTGTTGTGTATTGCCGGGGATTTATTATTTTTGACGGTCGCCAGACCTGGAAAAGAGCAATAAAGCACTTATTCACTGAATCACAGTTGTCTGCTTATCACTCCTGCACCGCATCACCGCTACACCTGTTCCCCTAACCAGCCACTTTGCCACATAATCTCAAAATAACGCAAAATTCGATAATATTTTTGTTTGTTTGGTGAATCTCTTTATGTACGTGTTCACTTTACGTGTATGTAAAGACATTCTTCTTGTCACAGATTTGTGCCACAGAACAATTTAATGAACAAAACGTTATTCATTACTAATTAAGACCTGCAAGCCTTTCCTTGGTTTCCCCATTTTATTTTATATACATACAGCTATTAGCTGAACATTTGATAGCTATGTACCTACATAAATGGTAATTAAAAAGAAATGTTAGTAATTGCTCTTTACCCCCTTTCGTAGTATCATTTTGTGCCTGGATGCCATGATGGACAGAAGTGTGGAGAGCTGAAAGTAGGTCTGCTGCTTGTATCATCAACTTTTGAGCTTCAGTAACTGAGGTAGTCTGGGAAAAGGAAACAAGCAGACAATTACAGTTTTCCTCACAACAAACTAAGAAATATAATTCAAGGTCTCTAATAAAAAAAAAAAAAAAAATTAACACAAAAAAGTAGTTAATGCAGGTTCATTTTTTAGATATTTCCTAATATTTGCGATGGATTGAGCCTAGTCTTTCAATTGAAATATCAGCCAGACAACTACTAATTTTTTAAACAACTGTTTTAAAACAAACTTAGCTATGTAGCAATATTACACATTTATGTTAATGTACAAAAAAGGGGTCTCACCTCTTTTTTCGTGAATGCTAATAAAGCTGTCAGCAGTAAGCGTGTAAACTTAATTCTGCTAAAAAGCGCAGAGCACTGTTGATGCTATAAAAACATAAAAAAAAAAAAAAACATTCTTGGTTAGCTTCTCCACTTAAACTGTTGTAAAATTGCAATGCTCTCAGATCTGAATGAATCAGGTTTCATGTTGCCCTCACCAGATTGCCAAATGAAATAAGATGTCTATCTCACCTAAACAACATTCAAAACAACAACAAGATACAATGCGTAAGTCATACTCCCAAAAAAAGATCTGTTGAGAAACTGGCGACAGAACAAAAACTCTCCGAGATACCGAAATAGCAGCATGAGAATTGTAAAAATAGTTTGACCCAGTCTCTCTGTCGATACAAATACATTTTTTTCTAAATATATAGTAATAAAAAAAAAAAAAATCCAGAGATGCTTTCACACCTATCACTTTGTATTACTGTAATTTGTGGGGCATCATGTTCCAGTGAAGAACACAATACCATCAATTGACAAGGGTTCTGTAACTTGTTCCTTGCAGATACCTAGTTTTAGCAACAGCTTGCTAACAAATCTAGCAAGCCATCTATTTCAACACATTCCAAAACATCAAAAGGCTCAAGTTAGTAGTTTCCCATAGCTTTTACACAGAAATAAAGTCATTAAAAAGTCAAAAAGGGTCTATTCTTACTTCAAGTTCAACATCTGGGTTCCTTTCCTCTCCCTGGCGACTTCTTGTGCTCTGCCAGAAAAAACAAACAAATAAGAAAAATAAATAATAATAAAATATTTTAGAATAAAACAGACACAACAAACACAAGCAAAAACAATATGACTTGTTTAACACAAAGTTCAGGTTTTAAAATAGGACTTGTCTCATGACAGATAGGACCTTTCCTTTTATAAATAATACAGCCTTGGTGTGACAACCAACTCCATTCTGAAGCTACCAGATCTGTGTCCGTGACACTGGAAGGACATGCAGAAACTCAAGTCTCCATTCAGTCAGGAGGTGGCACTGTGGTCTATAATTTGATCATCTATTGAAGAGCAAACTTGGTTGTACAAACCCACAAATTATTTTCAAAAATTTAAATTGGAGGTTAGTGAACAGAGGAAACACAATATCAAAACAATTATGATTACTTAAATATACTGCTGCGATGCAGACATCATGGGATACAGCATACTGCTTTTCTTGTAGGCTGTCCTGTAACACTAAGATGACTATGCTTGTAGAACGGGCTGTGCAAAACTTTTAGCTACCAAAAACAAAGTGAATATTGCTAATGAAAAACAATACCTTTACTCTTCTTTGTAAGTCATCTTCAACATCTTTCAGCATGCCTTCAAGTTGGAAGGAGAAAGACAGAACATTAAGGATGATATGTTAAGGTTATTTTTAATATTTTATGGTTTGAAAGACCCCAACTAGGACTAGGGTTGGAGGACAATGACATTTTCAATTATAGATTATTGGCTAAAAATCATGTTTTAATTGTTATTTAACACCCTTGTTCTTTTTTAACAAATCAGTTGTCTACAGGATAACAGAAACACAGTTATCAACAATGGTCATCACTTATCACTTTCAGTACAATAAATAATGAAGACTACAAATATTATGGATAATATCACAACCTGAAACAGCGCTAATCTTGGACTACCTTACCTAAGGTAACATTAGGTAGTCCAAGATTAGAGCTAGGTCTCTGAAACTAGCTGTTCAGCTTCTTGTGCTTATTGCCTAGGCTGAGCATACTAGGAGTGCCTTGTCATGTAACCAGAGTGAAAGACACCTTATAAAACACTTTGGTAATCCTGAGATCTAAATTTATTATAAAAATATATACTTTGGGTATCCCACCTCCATTTTAAAATCATACCTGTAACTCTCAAATCTGTCACATTGTTTGCCATTTTGAAACCATATGTCATTGCCTGGAAATCCTCCTAAAACAAAAATACATTTTGCTCTAAGTCAGAAAAACATACTTGTTCTGCAGCTTCACACTTAACTATTTTAGCTGGGCAATTCCATTAAATGGTACAGTGAGAAGTCCTTGATAGCAGGCAAACATTTGTGTGGTGGTCCTAACACACATAAGTTTAGCCATGAAAATGTCTGATCTTGAGGACTTACCAAATGTACTGTAACAAATATCATATTTGAATTAAATGGCCCACTTGTTTAAGATATTTCTTAATTCTCTAGTCATTATTGAAATCAGAATGTGTGATTGCTGACCAAGGTGACCCTGAAAATGACCTAATGCCAATGACCTTTTATGTGATTGTGAACTGGCTGGCTTGTGGGCGACGTCAGACAGAAATTAATGGTTCAACACAGGCAAGTACTATGGAGTGAGAAACAAATGCGCTTGTTTCTTTATTAAATAAAATAATTTAACCTAACAAAACACTTCTTGCAAAAGTAAACAGCACCATGGCCAAACACAGAAATAAAAAAGACATGGAACAAACTAGTATCGTGCTGGTGTAAAACCATACACAGTGCCTATAGAAAGTCTACACCCCCTTCCAAGCCTGGAATTAAAATGCATTAAAATAGCTTTTTTTTTCCCCATTTACCTATACATCCTACCCCACAAGTTCCAAGTGAAAAAAAATATTCTAGAAATCTGTAGAAAATTTATGAAAAATAAAAACTGAAATAGCAATCCTAAATTAGCTCAGGTGTAACCAATCACCTTCAAAATCACACACCAAGTTAAGTGGCCTCCACCTCTGTTAAACTGTAGTGATTCAGGATAAATTCAGCAGTTCCTTTAAATTCCCTCTGCTGCGTAGTGCATTTCAAAGCAAAGACTCAACCATGAGCACCAAGTCGTTTTCAAAAGAACTCCGGGACAAAGTTGTTGAAAGGCACAGATCAGGGGATGGGTAGAAAAAAAAATATCAAGCCTTGAATATCCCTTGGAGCACGGTCAAGATGATTATTAAGAAGTGGAAGGTGTATGGAACCACCAAGATTCTGCCTAGATCAGGCCATCCCCCCAAACTGAATGACTGAGCAAGAAGGACACTGATCAGAGAGGCTACCAAGAGGCCAATGGCAACTTTGCAAGAGCTACAGGCTTTTATGACCAAGACTGGTCAAAGTGTGCATGTGACAACAATATCCCAATCACTCCACAAATCTGGCCTGTATGGTAGGGTGGCAAGAAAGAAGCCATTACTCAAGAAAGCCCACCCTGAATCCCATTTGAAGTATGCAAAAAAACACTCAGAAGATTACGTAGCCATGTGGCAATAAGTTTTGTGGTCTGACGAAACTAAAATGGAATTTTTTGGCCTAAATGCAAAGCGTTATCTTTTGCGCAAACCCAACACAGAGCGTGACCCAAAGAACACCATCCCTACCGTGAAGCATAGTGGTGGCAGCATCGTGTTATGGGGATGTTTCTCATCGGCAGGGACTTGGGCACTTGTCAGGATAGAAGAGAAAATGAATGGAGCAAAGTACAGAGAAGTCCTTGAGGAAAAACTGCTGTCCTCTGCAAGAAAGCTGAAACTGGGACGGAAGTTCACCTTTCAGCATGACAATGACACAAAGCACATAACCAAAGCTACACTGGAGTGGCTAAAGAACTAAAAGGTAAATGTCCTTGAGTGGCCCAGTCAGAGCCCCAACCTAAATCCAATCAAAAATTTGTGGCATGACTTGACGATTGCTGTCCATCATCACTCTCCAAGGAACCTGACACAGCTTGAACAGTTTTGTAAAGAAGAATGGTCAAATATTGCCAAACTAGGTGTGCAAAGTTGGTAGTCCTATCTCAACAGACTCACAGCTGTAATTGCTGCCAAAGGTGCTTCCACCAAGTATTAACTCAGGGGGGTGGAGACTTATCCAATTATGAGCTTTCAGTTTTGTATTTTTAATATATCGTTTTTTTTCTCAATAAAACCTTTTTTCCCCTTAACAGTGTTGAGTATGGTGTGTAGATAAGTGGAATAAAATCCTCATTTAAATGCATGAAACTCTGAGGCACTGACACAACAAAATGTGAAAAAAGTTCAAGGGGGTGTAGACTTTCTATAGGCACTGTATGCTAGTAAAACAACCCTCAGAATGCACATTTGGAGTTCTAAAACAACAGCAGTTCAGGAACGTTAAAGTAGCTGTATGGAACAGTAACAGTTTTCAAGAAGAAAACCTGCTCACTGGGGTAATCAGATTGACATGGGAGATATTCAGCAAGTCAAAGCCTTACACAGTAGTGTGCCCTTGTCAGTTTTAACTTTTCATTAGGAAATTCTGTTGATTCTGATGATGCTTGAATGGAAAATGTCTGCATATTATTGATGGGGATGCTTTTTCTTTCTCCAATTGAAGTAGCTTATACCACAGCTCTATGCTAAAAGTTTCCATTGAGTCTAAGCAGACTTGTTCTTGCACAAGCAAAAACAAAACAACACCTTCTCATAAATGATTGGCTCATTTTTAGCATATGGCAGGGAAATTAAAACAAATACATGGGTTAACCTTAGAAGGAAATGTAGAGAAGGAAACACAGCCTCAACCACATCCCAAGTAAGGGCTTACCTCCTCAAAGACAGCAGCTTTACTGACTTTCTCTCTAGCAATATCACAGATTTTCAGAATGCCCAATGCAAAGGCCTTCATAGCAAGGTCCTCAATCAAGTCAGGGTTATGAACGTACAGGCAGGTAAAAACCGTCTGGGCTAAAGAATGGCCTTCAAGCCAGGTTATCTGTAAGAATGTTTTACATTTAGTAAAAAAATAAAAATAAAAAAAAAGAGAAAAAAGAAAATAAAAATGTCTCTATGAATTTGTTCTCTTACTATACAGTTAAAACTTGAATCTTTGAAGTGGGCTTCTTGACGTTAAGGTTGCATTTAAAATGAGTTTAAAGATTGTAAAGTCAGAGTATCTACCTTAGGATAATGACTGCTCTACATGGAACCTGATTGGTTGAAACAATCCATGAGTTTTATAATCACATTTTGTTTACTCATTAATATCAAACCTGATTTAAATAACAATAACAACTTAAAAACAGGAGGGACAAGCTGTAGTATTATTGTAGGCAGATGTAAGTACAGTCAAAATACAGCAAAATGTATCTTTAAAAATGTATTTTTAATGAGCAAAGTACTTCAGGATTTAAGTGGTGTCTGAGAGTAGTTGCTGCTTCAGTCACCTTACTAGTTAACTGATTCTTGTGATATTTCTTATTTCGTATTTGCTACAATTGACAAAAAAAACCTGCACTTATTTACCGTCTCACCAGCAAATGAAAAATACCTCTGTGTGATGTGTGATTAATGTATATAAAAACACAGAATCAACACAGCAGCTCTTGAGCCTCTATTTAAAAGTTTTAGACAGCAAAAAGTAAACAAGTCAGATCTCATGGGACAGATAAAAAGGCAAGGACGTCATTCTGAAATGCTTCGCTTCAACAGTAACAGACTTCCTGTGTAGTGTAGTGACTTTTATATAGACTGTACATATACACACACACTATATATATATATATACACACACACACACACACATATATATATATATATATATATATATATATATATATATATATATATATATATATATATATATATATAAAAATGTAATAAACGAGAACCACAATGGTGAGTTTTTTCCCCCTTCACTTTACAATGCCATTTCCACATTTTGTTTTATTTGAAATGTTAAAGTTAAATTTCAGTTTTCATTTGCTGTTTACTGTGAAGAAACAGCAATGGCAAGAAATAAATAAAATGCTCATGCACTTTGTTTTACTTTGTTAAATTACATTTATTACTTGAAACTTGAAAATGTGCTATCCTGAGATGACCATGCTTTTTATTTTTTTTATACTACTGGTCAACCACAATAGCACTAGCTAATTTATATCAATTCCAAAACAACATCCCACTGCAACTCAAGTTCCCTATAAAAATTGACGGTGATGCATAATCATCATTTATTTACACCATGAATCCTATTATTTTGTATTACAGTATACTGTTGTGTGATACTGCCACAACCACTTTGAAAAACATGGCGATATATAAATAATTTGTCACACATATTAACTGCTACGTTACACACACACAAAAAAGATCGTTTTACAGTCTGCAAACAAATAATTATTACAGCTGCATATATGGCATAGGCAGTGTAATGCTGGTACTATTTTCTGTCTGGCGGTCTTTCAGAAAAAGAGAGGCAGTTTTCTGAAGCTATTTTCTTACACTTTCCCCTTTGTTCTTTTCATTAGGTAGCAAATTGAAGCAAGTGAGTATGGCAGTATAACAAGTGCGAAAAATCTAATGTTTTGATTGGATAAAATACATTCAAGTGTGGATTACGTATGTCGTGTGTTACATATCAAAAGAAAAGAACAATATATCTGCACTGCACGACTGCAGCTCATGCTGGCACAGATTACAGTAAGGAGTGCCTAAACTGTGAATTATATTTTATGAAATAAAAAGGATTAACTCCATTTGAACAAGCAGCCTTTGTGATGTGTTCAACACTTAAATGCAAGCAACTCTGTACTGTAAGTCCAGGAAGGATAACTCCTGGGGGATGAAAGTCACCGGCGTGTTTGTTGTTTATCGATTCTGTATGCAGGTGAAACTAGGTTAGGTTATTATAATGCTTACCAAGCAACAAAAGCATGTGTCCATTATCCCAATCAGATCGGGCAAGGTCAAGTCTTTGATTTTGATGGCTCCACTCTTAACAGACAGAACACAACGAAAAAAATTAAAACAGGGACAATTACAAACCCTGCAAGTGAAAATACTTGATTGTTTTCTCACAGTGATAAATGGTTTTATAAAGTTTATATCTCATGAGCATTTATTAGCTCAAGGTCATTTTAGCACTTAGAAATTAAACTTTTCCTCTGTAACACACTACAATATCAGTCACTGCTAAACATGTGAACAGCCAGGAAATAAATGCAAATACAGTACCAAAATTCCTGTATTACTGGTTTACTCACACGAAAACTAGTATTTATAGGTAATTGAGTTTGACTTTTCTTACTGTGCAGTGTAATTCAGCTGTACTATGAGAAATAGGAACATAAAGGGTGCCCAGTGGCTCACCTAGTAAAAGCACGACAGAGGAGGCTTTCCTGCTTCAGTAACCCCTCAGGTGCCCAACAAGGCCAGGTTTGAACTTGTCTTCAGGTTTAAGCAGCTTGGCAACATTTATTGCTTAGGTTCAGTGGGTAAAACGTGGTGATCGGCTTGACAGCGGGAACGGTGGTCGCCCGGTGATCAACAAAAACTTGGCTCACCAAATCCCAAAAGCTCAATTTGGTTACCCAGTCTATCTGCATATCTAGTACATTACTGAAACAGTATTTTTTACAGTAGCAATAATTATCAGTTTACATCATATAAACAAATAAATCAATAAATAAATCCAATATTAAAAGATATGTAAAAGTGCAACCTTCACTGCCTGTTCAAAGTTGAGCACCTTCCTGTTGACCTGGTTGCCAATCATTCCAGCATCCATCTTTGGATCCATCATTTCAATAGCAGACATGGCTTCAAACAGGCCAAAGCTGAAGATGGGAAATCGTTTACTGTAGTTTTTTATGCATATGATTTTACAGAAAGGCTCTGCTAACACTTTCAATCTAAAATCTACTTTGACCTGATGAAAGCCTGTACACGTGTACATAGAAAACACAGTTATTAAGTCCAATCTACCCAAGTGACCTGTCTCCTAGCTGTCTAAAAGCTCAATAGTATCAGCCTTAACCTACTTCAGTCCAAGAGCTTAAAGCAGCTATTCAATTAGACAGTGTTAGCAAACAAGACTGTGGGTTATAGGATAAAAGCTCTTCTTGGACCATTCTGCCAGCTACCCATTCAAGAACATTTATTTGAATCCCTGCACACAGCAGCCACTTTAAATCCAGCAAGCAGTTACAGAGCAGCAAGTATTGGTATCTAGCAGAGTTCATACTCACAGCTTGTCATGAAGCAGCTCTCCAAGCTTCAGCTCTGAAACAAATATAAAACGTAAATTACCACTTGACAGTCGCAACAGAATTCATGTTTATTTGTCATGTGTAACAGTAAAAAACAATCATGTATGTTAATATTTCATTTATTGGGTCATTATTTATCTACTAGTCTACATCTGAAAAGCTACATAATGCTTGACCAATGTTCTTGAGAAACAACAACAGGTAAATATGCACAACACACATGAAAACATTTTAAACAGGTAATTAAAAAGTATTAGAAAAAAAAAGTAATAGGAATTTTCCAGGGACCACCTAATATTAAAGCATGTACATATTCCAGTCTGGGAACCTAGAATTTTAAGATCTACTCGCAAGACAATGCTGTCAGTCGCCCATTCATACTGTTGAGTTCTTTCACCTCTACAGGCTCCCTTGAAGTCCTGTGTGACATCCACCCAGCTTGCATTATTCTTCATCTTGTCTGGGATTCCTAGTCCCCATCCAGCATCATCTTCTTCTACTGATGACTTCATCACCATGATAGCTGTTAAGAAGAGCACACACATACAATTATGAGGTAAAGCAGGTACGAAAAAATACCAGAACCTGGCCCTGATCTCATTTTACTAGCTGGAGATATATTCATCTATGTCTGTCTATCTGTCTGTCTGTCTAGAGCGAGAGAGAGATATCACTACTGTGGTATTATGCCTTTTTTTTTTTTTTTTTTTTTTTAGAATGGCTCAGGATGCAAATACAGCCTCCATCCATGTACTGGATTTTTACTTCTACCTTTAAATCTGTATTAATTCTAATTAACATTATTTTATTGTTATTTATACTATCATACAATGCTGGCTCTGAGGATCAGTCTTGATTTCGCCTCCCCAGTGCATTAACATGCACAACTTTTGAATTAATTTTATTTAAATGTTAAATATTTATTGGAGTTAATTAGTTCATTCTTTTCTGTTGAGTGTCGCTGGCATAATAGTGCTCAGTCTATTTATCCAGTTACCTTCTTTTATTCTTCTATATGTCGCATTGTCTAATTTTAGCTGTACTAATCCTACATCAATCCTCATGTCCTTGACTGGTGAACTGCAGTACTATTGGTTCATTCATTTTTTTATTTCTAATTAATGAAATTGTTCCAGTCTCTCCAACATATTTCATTTCATCACATTTTTTTCACAGGCTATTCCATAAACAACATTGCTATTTTTACAGTAGGTATTCGTTTTTAGTGGATATGTGTCGTTCTTATGTTTAATCATACACTTTGTACTAGTGCAAGTATCTGTAACTATTCCATCAATTATTTTTTTATGCTTACTGTGAATGAAAATATCACCTAAATTAGCTTCTCTTTTGAATACTACAACTGGGGCCTTAAGAAATACTTTTTTCATTTTTATTTTTATTATGTAGAGTCCGCAAGTGTTTCCAAACTATCTTAGAAATATTGGGCAAAAGTTTAGAGTACGTCATTACTAATGGGACGCTTGATCTTTTTATCTCTATTTTTATAATCTAGTAGATCATCTCTTTTTAGTTTATCCACTTGTCTTAACTCTGTCTCTATAATTCTTTCTTTGAATCCTCTTTTTTTAGGATTGGTTTTTAATACATTTCTTTGTTTTACATAGTCACTTTCTTTTGAACATATTCTTGGTATTCTTATTCCTAGACCCTTTGGGATTGCCATGTATTGGAAGTGCTGAGGATATGTGTATGTCAGTAAGTTTACAGAATAAGTCAGTCTCAACTGAACCTTGGTATTTCAAAATTATATTTCTTTTCTTGTCCATTGAAGGTCCACCTTAATATTACTGTGTATTTCATTTGCCATTTTATGAAACTGAAAAAGAGATTCTTCGCCATGTGTCCAAACCCCCAAAAAGCAGGAATACACTTAACAAATCTTGAGAGCTGGCGTGCTTCTTTTATACGTAATTAATTTAATGCTTGGATAATGTGAGATTGAAATTACAAGAAATATAAACTTTATCTAAGTATTTATCATATTAGCATAACACTGAATTTAGTTTTCAACACTGCAGCTTTAAGTTTACATTGGTACACTACTGCCAGTTTCAGAAGCACGTATCTAGTTTTTGTCTAGTGAATAAATCTAGAACAAACTACATTTCTTGCAATTCATCCTAGTTCTGTTTTACTATCGACATTTTTTTTTGCCATTATTCAGTACCTATAAATTAAATTACCAGTTACATTAGGCAACTATTAGTTTCAGGATATTTTTGACAGTGCTATTTCCAATTCACCGAATTATAACACATATTTTGGTTGTTACATGTGCCCTTTCATAATCAACCACAGATACCTCTTTCTGTACAGTGCGCAATAGTCAAAGATACTGTTTTCTTTTGTTGTTTGTTTGTTTGTTTGTGTGTTTTTCTCTCAACAAATGTATTCATAGCCTACCAGTTGCCCGACCACTGTTTTTATTTCGCCCGGTGCGACTTGTGATGTTTGGAACATTACGGTATCTAACTAATTCAAATGATGCTTCTTTACAGAGAAAAAAATGTCGTTTAAGTAATGCAGAAAGATAACATGATGATTAAAAACAAAACAAAACAAAACAAAACAACAACAACAAAAAAAAAAACATCATGCTGCTTCAGCCTGCTCATACATCAATCACTCAACATTTCACAATGCTAATAACTACGATATAATCAGAAAAAAAAACAAGCAAAAAGCATTAACAAACAATGTGAGTTAAGTTAATCTATTAACTCTGATTAACATTGCATGCAGTTATTATGTATTAAATAATGTTTTGTGTAAGCCATACATAAGTGCTTATTGCCATCCTATAGTGCAGACTTAAGCAAATACAGTATAATGTATTTGGGTTTAAATCCTCTTCATTCAAACATGCCTGGGTGACTTCTTTGCTTAGGGAACAGCAAGAAAGAGGCCTGGAACGATCAACCTAATCGTGAGTGAAAAAGCTAGCAACACAAAGCAGCTACACCTCTAAACTATGCACAACATACAACAATCAGAAAGCCATGCATTTGTGTCTGAACATACCTATTTAAATGCTGATTTAAAATGTCGCAAGTGGTTTTAAATGAAAGCCCATATACACCTCCAGCTCTGCCTGGGGGAAAAAAAAATGTATTGAATCCTGGGAAATGTAGTGGCAGTGTCACGTACCGTATGTTTTCAAACGTTCATAAAAACTGAAGTTACTAACAGGCTAAACTACAACCCCCATGAGCCAGCTCCTTTTCTTGTGACGTTTCCAACTAAAGCATATCTGAACTACAACTCCTATAATCCTAAACTCGGTAACCTGTCTGCCTACTTCTCGCGAGATGCGCCGAGTTGCCAAATTACTGACAGCTATGGGTCTGTGTGGGGTTTGTATCAAAATACCGAGGGGATTCATTTGTGAGGGCTCATCCTGAAACATTCACTTCCCACGCATGACAGGTCATTCTTCGTTTACCGGTGTGTATACATAAACCGTTTTGTATTAGCATGAATATGATTTTTCTTCGATTTTTTTTTTTATTTTTTAATTGCATAGTAGAATTTATGAGCAGGTGTAACTGGATGTGTGTTACTAATACGCAGAAAGCGAACAGTTATTTACAGGTGTCAAGGCCCGTGTGTTGTAAGATGATACTAAGTCCTAGCTAGATACAGTCATGCACGGGATTGTAACCGGGTTTTGGTGGGGGTGGGTCTATATGTGAAACTACGGGTACCTTGGTTTTCAAACGATTGCATTAAATTTATTATGTAGTACCCTGCAGAACAAAAGGACACAGACGAATTGGTTACAATCTTGGTGAAATACCTTATAAAATATTTGCGGTTTCCTGTAATATGCATTGTAAATGCACCGATGATATCCAGCTCTTTCTAAAATTCGTTTTATTAATTGCGGCTGATTATGAAATGCTGCAATTTTGCCTTCAGTTTGGACTTTTTTGTGTTTTTATTCACACATATTTAGTGTGATGTTTTGCACGCAGAATGTGGTTTCCCCGTTGCCATGACACTAACAGCCCTGCAGTTTGCAGAGTGACGTTTGAAATAACCTAGTAAATAATATGAAGAGGAATTACAACATCAACAACAATTGTAGGTTGTACAATTCCAACAAATTATTAATACATTTCAATTTCTTTAAATTTTAGCCCAATACATTTGTATTGGTACTGTAATAAGAACCCCCAAAAAGGACGTTTTTGCTGACTTGTCACGCAGCAATATGTGCCGTACAGTATATGGATCAGTAAAAGGGGGTTCAACTAGCCTTAAAGTTTTCTTGTTGTATTTTTATCGAAAACATTTCAATGGGGGACATGTGTTTTATTTATTTTTTATATATAAATATAAGATTATATATTTATAAAAAGCACCTTTTAAAATACTTTAAAAAACTCTAGTTACTGTTATACTATTTTAGATTGTCTTCGAGTTTTCTTACTGTCTTTTTTAAAATGTGACTTGGTATGTTTTTAAAGCAAGCTTTTGGTTGGCCGAAGTGACACCACAAGTCTCCTCTGGTTGCCAGGTAGTCCCTGAAACCTAGTCTCCAAAAACCAAGTTCCAACTTAAGTAGCTTCATGTTCCGGGGTTTAAGAGTAACATTTTTTTTTTTTTTTTTTTTTTTTTGTTTTTTTTTTATTTGAAATGGTCAAGTGAATAATCAAAATGAGTAAGGCAAAAATTACAACAGATAAAGGGTAAGTATAGAACTTTCCATACTTTTTGAGCTGAGGAATTTGTTCTTGAGGAAATGGCTGTTTGTGTACTGCGAGAGCTCGTGCAATGTCTTTTAGAAAAGTTTCAAATATAATGCTCACCAGCTGGACATGATTTTTATTCCAGTAATACAATATTTTAAAAAATTGCACTGTGATTACGTTTTGTTATTGCATTTTAAATTACTTATTTAAATCATAATTATGAAGTCCTAAAATACGCCAGTTTTGCCCTGCAGTAGTTTGGTGCTGGGTCGTTCAGGGGTTCAGTATTCCAGCATCCATCAAGAACAGATTCACATGTTTGTCCTAAAACTGTTCCTAATATTCCGGTACTGCTTTTGCACCAATCTTTTGTGAATGGAAAATAAAAATGTCAATATAACAAAACTGGTACGGTAACAATTAACTTGGGTGTATATTGGAAATACCTTGTTGTCTTGTTGGCCAATAGCACAGGTACCGTAGCAACATTAAATCTAGCTTATTCAACATTTCTCTGTAATGAATAATGGATCTGTCGTACTGAGTTAGTCATTAGAAACTATACTTTTAAATTGTCTGTTTTATAGAGCAGTTACGTTATAGAGCAGTTACGTTTTGAGAAAAGGAGAAAATGCAACTTGTTAATGGATAGCTGTTTTCATCATAAATGTTATCTTTGTTATGCAGTATTTAAACAGACCTGGAACAAACTTTCAGTTTAGTTTTTTAGGCAGAGGGTATATTTAAAAATAAATGTTTCAGAGTGCACATATATGGTTGTTTTTCTGAATGCTTCAGTGGGGTAATGCAAGTCTGTTTTTTCTGCTGATGGAGCCTGGCTCTTTTTACTTGCATACAGCACGTTTCTCAGTTAACCTTGGGATTCGACCCCCAGACCCTATCTAAATATCATGGTTGAACAACTGTCCTGGAGGGTCTTTCTGGACCTGGTTTATATTGTATTAACATTATTAAAGGCTCAGCACATTGGGCATGTGTGTTTTGTAGCTGGCAGTCATCTTGGCATTGGAGTGGGCAAACAGTCTGGATCCAAGAATGCCACCATTTGCACAACCATCTAGTTTAATTAGTTTGATATTTAGTTTAATTGTTTATTGGAAAAATGTGGAGTGTGGCCAGGTGGTGGTTGATTGTCAATTCACCCCTGGCCACATGCTATACAAGAACAAATGACTGTTTTGAGCCTGATATTGAGAGAACAGCAGGTTGTGCTGTCTGTGTATGCACTGACATAGCCAAATCTTGGGTGCTGTTTATTTTGAAGTAATTGTTTAAACCTTTTGTTGTGTTTTATTTGTATTTTAAATAAAAGTGCACAAAGCGCTAAACTGCAGTCTTTCATGTATGGATCACTAATTCAAGAGTGCAGACCAGCCTTGATCAGGAGTCAGGACGCTCCACCACACAGACCTGGTTAGAAGTTTATATGGTTTAATGAAACTATTATATTAATAACATCATTTCCACAAACACCAGGTCCGGACATGCCCAAAATTTTGCGTCCCTTCCATCAAATACAACATTTTAACACAAAGGCTAATAAACTTCAGGGATGCGCATTATGTTCATTTTTATCGTGTTAATAGTTTTTAACTTATTAAATTGATTTCATCAAGTTTAGTAATTAAATGTGTTAAATTTATTATTATTATTATTTATTATTATTATTATTATTATTATATTTATTTTTTATATACCTTATTCGTGTTGATTTGTACCAGTTGGGGGTCAAAGCAAAATAAAAATAAAAAGTTTAAATCCATAACCAGTCAGAGTAACAATCAATCAAGAGAAAAACTATGCAGGACATTTTAATAAAACACAAAACAATAACAGCATTGCGTATCTAAAACACAGATGTAATAGAGAACATTTCCCTTTTTCATCCATATCCAATAATTTTGTTTATAGTATGAAATAGTTTTATGCAATGCAACATGTAAAAATGGTTCCACTGCTCCCTGCATCCTCTTTAAATTCTGTGCGTCCTGTGAACGCAAAACAAAATATTCTAGGACCCAAAATTTTGCATTAATGCGACCTGTATATTTATATGGCTACTTCATGCAAGGGATCCGTTGCTTCCCCTCGATCCACACAAGAGGGAAAGTGTATGAAGTCATCACTGGGCATGATGATTGGGACACTTGCTTGGCAGAGGTTGCACGTACTTTTTGTAGATCAGTTCAAGAAGCAATTGACGCGGACTTGCGGCCTGTGATTCAAAACGTAACCGAAAGTTCTATATTCTCAACGCTCTTAAACAGGAGGATGCTGATATTGCTTCCTCTTTGAGACAGCGAACTGCCAGGCAGGATATTAGCAGAGCTGATCTTCACCAGGAGAAAGACAAAATTAATCAATGCAACACTCGTATTGATGCTATATATGATAAGATGGTGGACCTTGAGGACCGAAATCTTCGCTGTAACGTCAGACTGGTGGGGCTTCCTGAAGGCGATGACCCCATCCACTTTCTTCAGCACAAAATTCCACAGTGGTATCCAGCCCTGAAGCCCTCCTAGTTAGATAGGGAGCATAGTCTACGAGCGAGAGGGAGTACAGAAGTTAAATGTGGCTTGAGCTTTCTGATATGTAGTGTGCTCCCCCTGGCTCTCTCTTATCATTTAACATTTTGTAACCATGCTCCCTACTCAGTTTGTTTTGCTGCCTCTGATGTTCTAGGAGTTGGAGGATGCTGTATGTGCAATGACTACGGATTGTGAACTTCTGTTATTAATATGGAAGCAGATTGGCCTCCTTCTAAAATCAATTAATTATTCGTTAGAAATTGTCTCCTTTCACAGAGACCAAAACAGTAACCTCTCTTCTTTTGCAAAAGGGGAAGGATCCTTTAGAATGTTCTAGCTATCGTCTGCTGTCTCTCTGCAATGCAGACATAAAAATGTATACAAATGTTTAGTCCATCGGCTTCACTCATGTATTCACTCCATAATTCACTACGATCAGACGGGGTTTATGAAAGGCAGATTTGCTTTGGATAATATGTGTCATTTGCTTTGTGTTGTAGATCTGGCTGAGGGATCACTCTCGCCCTCCGCTATTCTGTCATTAGATGCTGAAAAAGCCTTTGAAGGAGTGGAATGGGATTATTTGGGGACTGTATTATTACTATTGGACTATCCAGCTCCGTGCTGTGAAGATGTGGTTTCACCCAGGAACTCCTGTTTTGTGGCGTCCCATTGAATATATTTTAGTTCTGCTGCTTACAGGATCTCCCCTTTTCGGGTTTAAAGTATATTTTTTTCCAATTCACATTGGTACCATTATTGCCAGTACTTTGCAAACTTGGAGAAAAGTTAACACATTTCTTCGTGCACCTACTGGACTATACACACTATTCCCTATCTGGCGTAATGCCTTATTAACTCCTTGGTCGACATGCAACATGCACACATTGAGTGATATCTTTCAGGATTTGCAAGAACAATACTCTATTCTGGGCTTCTCTTTCTTTGTATATATTAAGCTACACTCATCCCTTCGTGCGTATGGGGTCACCTGGGGTGCCCCTTTACGTCCTCGCACACTAGTAAATCTCTTATACAGCTCTCCTCCAGTGTATGGATAGTTGCATTTATATAAGGTAAACTCTTATCCTGTAATGTTAAGATCCAGTTACTTCCATTTGGGATAGGGATTTGAGTAAGCTTGCTGTTAGCCCTGACAGGGATACTATCTGGGAGTGTTTATATTGTCTAGAAAATCTGGCACATCAGCTTATTCATTTTAAAATGGCTTACAGATTGTATGCTACTTGATTTTAGGAGGTTCCAGATGAAAATTGTAGCACATCCAGCCTGCCAGGCTTGTGCCTTGGGAGTGACGGGCACATACTTGTATATGTTCTGGGAGTGCCCCAAAATTGTATCTGCTGTGGGCTGTCTAGTGGGAGGGGTTGTGCCCTTCACTCCTGAGGTACTTTTGCTGGATGATGACTCTGTTAGCCTTGGCATTACAATCTAGAAGGATTTTCCTGGCAGGGATGACGGCAGCCAAGAAAACTGTCCTGAAGGGTAGGGCGGAGCCGTCTATCTCCTTTTCTTCTGTCTGGTTAATCTATTAACATGATATCATTCTTTTGGAAAGATCTCCAGCTCGGCTACACTTAGTCACCGCTAACACAATGGCAGCATGGGATACTGCTGCCGAGAAAGTGGCACAGTGTTTGAGTAAGATCAAGTGCATATTATGGCATTTCCATAATGTTATGGCACTTTAATTTAATTAAGGTATATTCTTTCCTTGACATTTTAGTTTCAATAGTTTATTGTATCTTCTTGTAATATTCTTGTTTTTGTATTGCTGATATGTTGTATTTCTGTATTGATTTTATATTTATTGATCTGTATTGTCCTTTCCCAAGGGGTGGGGAAAAGTGAGAAAAAAATTATAAATGATTGTTCACAAAAAAAGCAATGTAACTTCAGATATTTGTCTTGTGTGCTGAAGCAGGATGAGTATTGTTCAATTTAACAAAGTTCTCTGCTTTTGCTGACTACAGTAAAGCTTAAAGAAAAAACAATAAAAAAATGTCCTGTGCACCTTCTGGCTATGTGACGATGCACTCCCTTTGTAGCCAGTTTGGCTACATCAAATACAAAACCTGACCAGATAGCCATGCTCCGCCGCTTGGGTGAACAGTGGAAACACCCTGTTTTGTTTCCGTGGACAGTCGTTGCCGGGAGTACCAGACAGTGGATTGAGGCATAAGTCAACAATCTAGTACTACTCTGCTCTATATCCACATTTGTGTAAATTTGATGTCATTGTATTTTACATTTTGGAGTAAGGTAATAGAGAATAATTTATCTTGCCCCCACTGCTTTGTGACAAATACGTACTGTTTGTACTCTTGGTCAGAAAAGCAGTACCCAGTGTGGTGCTTTATAACACACGTAACTGTAGGAACAGAAACAGAACATTTCCATGGCTAACATCCTCATTCTACTGTTCATTATTATTTGTTATTGTTGTATTTTCACTTGTCCTTGCCTGTACTTCAGAAATCCATACTAATAACATGGCATAGCATCCTGGATAGGCTTTTTCTTTTTTTTTTTTTTTTTTTTGTTTATTTATCTATTTTTAATATAAATATACCTACTAACAGACTAATACTAAATGGAGGCAAAACTGTCAACAAACCAAAAGGCAGTGGGCCAATTGCAATGTACCAAATGTATTCCATTTAATGTGTCTAACTAGTGGATATAGCAGGTTTAGTCCACTTAATTCGACTAAAGTTAGCACACCTTCTAATCCCGATTTGCAGCGTGCCAGAAGTTAATCATCACAGATAGGTGATCTGCCAACTCAGACTAACAAGATCCCGATTGCAGCAGCGTGCTAAATCCGATTTATTACTGTGAAGGATAAGACTTAGCACACTTGCTTGTTCTAAGCATTTCCTGCTTAAAAGTAGCACAGTATTTCATGTTAGATTTTTAAATGTGTCAGTATTTTGTTAAGTATATGTAAAAACTACAAAGCAGTGTGTAATTTAATGTATAAACGTAAAATTATTTAGCAGGTTTCATTAGGTTTTATGAAGCAAAATTTGTTAATTCTGTAGGGTGATACGAAACTTTTGTCCATAGCTTTAGGTTAGTCTCAATTATTGGTTCCGCTCAGTTAAACAAATTGCTGGGATCATCTGCTTGGTACGCTACCATCAAGATTAAGATAGTAAAGATTAGTAGGATTTTCTAGTCTGCATTTTAGTCCACTTGCTGTGACTGAATCACTGCGACGCTGCAATTGACCCAGTCTGTTCTTCTGGCCCTTCAATGGCAAGAAGCATTAGAATAAACTGTGTACCAATAAATAATGAAGGTGATTTATATTATTACATAACACATACTAAAAAAATAATTTGGGCTGGTATAGACCTTGTTTCAGCATGCCTGGTCATCATAGTAACTTGTTTCCTTGGTAAATATGTTCCAAAATCACAATGCTCTAAAATAAACAGGAAGAAACAAGTAGTGAAGGGAGGTATTCTGATGGATCAACAACGATGCTCTAAGCATTCAATAAATGCTTACTTTGGAGATGCACCTTTGTGCCCTGAGCTTTCTTGTGCAGAGCCTGTCTGATACCAGACCAGTGTATTTTTTGTTGCATGTCTGGCTCAAGTCTTTGTGCTCCACTATAAGTATGAGCAAATATATTATTTTTTTTTAATATCAGAAAATAAAGGGTCATTCAACAGGTTATTTAACAATTCTTCAGTGAATATATGCTTTGTAATTAAGAAGTTTATTTATGTTTTAATTTAGAATCCTAGTCGACATAAAAATGATCTATTAAAACTTAAATGAGAGGAGACGTTCCCATTCCCAACCTTTTCACTCCGTGCTACTCCATTTAGAGATGAAGAGTGTGAAGTTGTGTGGGAGTTGCACGTAGGCAAAGTGGAAAGCGATTGAATGTCCTGGATAGAGGTTTACGTGGGGTTGGTATCCAGAGTAGAATCTTGTGTGCTATCCCACATTTCAGAATACTGCAAACGAGGAATGCTAATCTGAAAGTTGTATTCTGGTTACCAATTGAGGAAATTCGTATTGTAAATGTTGATGTTCACCTGTTGCTTCATTGTAAGTGGTACAGTACGGCTTATTTGTTAAATGCTTAACAAATACTTCTGACCTCTGTTATATCACTGACTAGGAAAAGCAATAGGCAATCTGTAATACCTAAAAATAAATACATAAATAAAATCATTACAAAATAATACGCAGTAAATCTATTCTGAGGTCTGAAACTTTCTCACAACAAGCCCTTGGGTAAGTCTGTTCATGTATTTCAGTCCCACAGGTGTATATATCATGGGCAGGAAGATTAATTTCTAGAATACGAAAAGTGATTTATGACCAGGGGTATGTTTCTAAAAATATCAAAACAATCACGATTGTGCAGAAAGGTAGGGGAAGTATTTGATTTTAAGCTCTGCAGCCTGTTTAGTAACACTTTAAAGTCTGTGTATGAATGTAGCAAAGCTGTCCTGTGTATGACTGCTTCGCCAAAAATACTGAATATAAGGTCAAACAGGATTGTGTTGCCTAAATTGGATTCAGATGGGAAGATGTGAAAGATTACTGTATCTGTTTAGAAGCCAATCTTATATTTCAACTGGTAATAGTGCCCTCTAGTGTTAATTGTGCATAAGTTTCCTCTTGCTGGGTTCCCCAGATGTCGAAGCTTTAAGGAAATGTTGTTGTTCCAACCTTTTAAATCACTTCGATAACCACTTGCCAAAAATAGCAAACCAACCTTTTGTTTGCATTAGTTAATATTCTGTAAAAAGCATGGCAATTATTTGAATATTCTTTTGTTTTTAATAAGCTTAGCTCTATATTGCAGTCAAAAAATAACCTAGGAGTGAAATCATATTCTCTATCACACCAAAGTACGTTACCAAACAAAGAGTATGGTATAAGATGTTTATTGCTGTGGCAGTGGGGCTTTTTTCACATAGGTTTAAGGTTATTATGTTTTTGGTTGTTTATGATAGTAGCTTTTTGGTTCACTTATTTTAAGTTTGATACTTCTGACTACATTTACAAGTAGGAGTTTCAGTTAGAAATTAATTTATTAATCACAGAAAATGGGGTCATAATAAAAAAATATAGGTGGTTTACTCAGACCGTAACTTTAATTTTATTGATTTATTTATTACAATAACAATAAAAACACACAAATAACTGTATTATAAAGGTATTTTTTCCTGGTATTTTTATAATGTAACTATGATACAATAGCTCCTGTTTTACTGAGTATTTAGATGAGTATACAGTTACAGTACTCCAGTTCCATGTTATATGGAATAGTATACTCCATGACCTATGTGTTTAATGCATTTCTGCTCTGCTCACTTTAAAAGAAAACATCACAATTAATCTTGTAACGGCGTGGTTGGAAGGAGCACTCTGATTGGCTCGTGACATTCCAGAAGGGATGGATTAATTTCTTGTGGACCACTGACTGCTGCCACTGATCACTCCACACTAAAATTCTATGAACATATTTAAAAAAAAAAGTTTGGAACTGTAAGTTCAAAATTTTGGCACCTCATACCATCTTATTGTGATTTTTTCGAAATGTTTACACATAAAATAATAATGAAAATAACATTTGCCTTGGTAAGGGCAAATTTAAACACAGTGTGTTAAGCCTGGAAGGAGGTGTTGCGTTTGACTGCAAGTCAGATCACTGTTCGTGAAAGACCTTGGTCACATGTTCAAGGGCAATGTTAAAATTGACTGTCACCTCTGGCCTCAACAGAGCACTTGGGTTTGGAGTGGGTTAGAGTTGTCGAACTGGCCTATACATTGACTCAATATTTGTACGTGTATCTTGGTGTGTGACACTTATGTCTGGAATGGCTTGAAAGGAAGGAATTTGACAGCCATTCACAATGATGGTGAGGCTTGGATGATAGTCTCTAACTTGTGGCAAGTAGCTGCTAAAAGATCAGTTCAGGTCGTTCCATTTTTATTTGTGAATCATCTGCAATGATTTAAACCTGTAAAGTCCTGAGCTAAAGTAGCCTTTTTACTTGAATAACAAAATGATACGTGGAGACGACCTGAGATGTTTTCTTGACACAGAAAGATTTATGCGGGCTACATGTGTTGCAACAATTTCCATTACCGCTTGTAGTGATGACAAGAAGAAAATGTAATCATGTTACATCTAAACCTGTCTCGGATTAACAAAGCTGAATATATTATATATTTTAAACAGCTTCATAAAATAAGTTTATGCAGTAGGCTATATGTTTTCATGCCAGACTTCACTGGTTATGCTATTTATTGTTGTATCTGTCTGCCATTTAAAACCTAAATTCATGAACACATCTATTGATTCTGGACTTCTGTTCTGCTGTTATGTTACAAAATTGTTGATGATTTTAGAATCCAGAAAAAAAAACGCTGTCCAGGATCTTTTTCTGCTATTTTCCGTTTTGACTGTATCAAAATAACTTCATGATGTTCTTTAAAAATAAATAAATAAATGCATTCACAGTGATATCTTCATGAATTTAAATTCTGACTCAAATTTGTCAGCATATTCTTAAGTATGTGCAGGTGTAGCCAACATAGTGTTAGACTTTTCCTTACAGAATAGTGTGTACTACTTTCACTAGCATCAGGAGTTCTGATTTGTATCTCATTTGTTTCTTTAGTTCCTAAATACGTTTAAGATTATTATGTTCTAGTGGTGTTATGTTCTAGTGGTGCAACTGGCAATCTGATTTATTAATTGATTATCAGATATATATTTATTGGCAAGCAATGAATCAACATTGTTATTTTTCAAAATCAGACATCAGAAGATCCAATAACTAAAAACACTGCAGTACATACTAGTTAATACTTAAAAGCATAGCTTGCATTCAAATGAACACTTGATTTAAAAAATAAAATACAAATAAAAATCTAAAGGACTTTAGAAATTTCTAAATTAACAACTGAAAAGAACATGCAGCTTTCACGCCATATGTCTATTTAAGACTTTAACAACAATAATAATAAATCAATACTATTATTTTTAACATAAGTTATTTTGATTTGAAATGTGCTTATTAATTAACCTTACTATTATCAACCTTACTATGTCAAAAGCATTTACCATCTTCATGAAATCCAATATATTCCCAAACAGCGCTATTCCATCCTCCCTTTCCATTACCCCCAAAATAGTGTCAGATTCTACCATATTTTAAAATAAAATAATTGTGTAGTTTACAAGCAGGAAAATGTCATTTTTAACTGATGTGACTTGTCCAATGTGAATCTGAAGGCCAAAGCATTTGTATCCTAGCATCACACTGAATACCTACCGTACTGACACTGATATAAGCACATAACTACATAATCAGTGTTTAATTGCAAATTGATAATGGAAGACTTCAAACTAGGCTGTAATCTGATGCATCTGTTCACCAATATGTAATCGAAGCTCTGGAAATGTAAGGATAGATGGTCAATAACCGATGCATTGATTAATTGTTGCCTCTACTCTATTTTGTGTTCCCCTTGTCATTGTTCTTTGCTTATGGTTGCAGTTTCATGATGTAAATCAGCTTTTTTTTTTTCTCTCTCCCCTAGAGTCCCCAGTAATTCCCGGGTCCTTACTCTCCTGTCCCAGCTTGAGAAGATTAATGCAGAGTCTGCAGTACTGGATGCAGACAGTGCCAGACATATCACGTCAAAGATCCTTCATCTGATACAAACTCAAGGTACGGTGTCCATATTTTTGTAATAGTTCACAAAACATCCTTTTTTAATTTATTGCAGAAAATTGAGCATTATAATTGTTTTGCTTTAGAGATGTTAGACATTCAGGATTCACATGTCAGTTTTTCAGAAATGCCCTGATTCAGTTCATTTAATAAAAAACATGTATGTTAGTCATGACTGTAAATTATAAATCATTGCTGTCCATATGGGGGGACAAAGTATACCTGTGACGTGTTTATGGAATAGTATGAAATGAGAAATGGCAAGTAATAGTTGAATAAGTGGTAACCCCTTTTAAAGCCAAGTGCTTTTGTGATAGATTTTATGACCGTTTTTACAACACTGTCTTTTTTAAAGTGCTATAAAAAACTTACTTAAGGCAGTAAAGTGAAAAGAAAAATGTACTGCAATGAAAATGTCAACAAGTTGCATACACAATAGAATCATTGTTTAATACTAACAGAAGTTTGTACATCAAACTGTAAACATGGTTTCTGCACTTTGCTCTACTACAACTGTGCTCCAGAACAGAAAGGCTCTGCCTGTAATTTACCTAGTTCATGTTTTTTTATGCAGTCTGCCTAGTCTTAAGGTGCTTTCACACAGAGGAGTTATGACGGTTCAGAAGCGCCACTGAAGCAGCTTATAAGTCAGTGTGAATTGCCTGTGCCGCCACAGAACAGTCATATTTTATACCATCTCTGAACCACCTCGTAAGGTAGTTCAGAGACGGGACTGAACCGTCATAACTGCAAGGAGATATATATATATATACACACACACACACACACACACACACACACACACACACACACACACGCATATATATACACGCACACTCGCATTCACGGCTCTCTAATGCCAGGCTACAATCCTGGAAATATGCAGAAATTCATTTTGAAAACTCAAATCTCCTCTTTTGAACCCTGCCCAGGGCTGTCTTTTGCATTGCCTGAGTAAAAAGATTTAAAGGGCCAGGTCTCTGGCAGGATTTTTTTTTAATCATCAAGCGGACCATACTTAAACGGCTACCCAAAGACCACTAGGGCAATTGAACATAGCCGAAGTAGGCGGCAAAGATGTTAAGACCTAGATGTCATTTAACAGTATGTGGAGCAACTACTGGTGTTCTGAAGATACTTGTAGAATGTAAGTGTGACATATGGATGAGATGCAGAGACACCTCCATATATCCACACAATCTGATACAGTCATGAGAAAAACAGACACAACTAGCAAAGCAAGAAGTTACTCATAGCCATTTTTGGTAAGTCTGTGTATAAGGTGATTTGACCTGACATAGGTTAGATCAGTCACAGTGACTTTATGTTGGTGAGTGCTAGCGCCATCTAGTAAACACCAACTGTGGATCGAGTTCCCCTTTGTATTGCTGCAATTCAGAGTAGATGGTGCTGGCGCTTACTAGCATAAAGACAAAAAAAAAAAAAAATGTAGCTTGAAGCAGCTTACTCTTTAAACAGCATTCACTGCATATCATGTCATAACCTTTAACCATGCTTTAAAAAAAATAGCTCTGCATGTGTATTATTGTTCTATAAAAATTAGGATTGTCTTGCGATTTAACTTTTTTAATGGATACAATTACTTAATCCATCTCATTCAAGTCAGTTTTATTACTGATATCATCATCATCATCGTCATCATCGTCATGGTTGTATATTTATTTGCACAGAATTAGACAAAAAAACCTTTTGCTGTTAAATTGTTTGAACCAACTGCTCAGTCACAAAGGAGTCAGTTTATTACTCAACTTCCTGCATTTCAAATTAAATTGTGTATTTTCATAAATGATTCCTTTAAAAGGGTATCCGTTATACTCATACTCCATACGCTGTTTTTCATTTCTGTTTAAAAATAAATAAAACATTCAAAATAAATGTGGTCATTGAAATAAAATTAAAAGTTGGTAGCTATCCACTTTGCAACAGCATTGGTAATACAGGGTGTCCCACTGAAAGTAGTTCAGTAAGTAGTGTAAGTATTACAACGTGTAAATAAATGATCCCATGATGGACCAGCACAGACATGTACAAGAATCATCGTTATTACAAACTCGCTTTATACAGGAGTGTCACTCCCAGCGTGGACATGGACTGAATACCAATATATAACTGAAATAGTTACGGGGCTACTTTCAAGTGGGACATCCTACAGTGTCTATAGAAAGTCTACACCCCCTTGAACTTTTTTTCACATTTTGTTGTGTCAGTGCCTCAGAGTTTAAAGGAGGATTTTTTCCACTTATCCACACACCATACTCCACACTGTTAAGGGGAACGTTTTTTATTGAGAAAAAAATTATATATTAAAAATACAAAACTGAAAGATCATAATTGGATAAGTCTCCACCCCCCTGAGTTAATACTTGGTGGAAGCACCTTTGGCAGCAATTACAGCTGTGAGTCTGTTGGGATAGGTGTCTACCAACTTTGCACACCTAGATTTGGCAATATTTGACCGTTCTTTACAAAACTGTTCAAGCTCTGTCAAGTTCTTCGGGGCTCTGACTGGGCCACTCAAGGACATTTACCTTGTTGTTCCTTAGCCACTCCAGTGTAGCATTGGCTGTGTGCTTTTGGTCGTTGTCATGCTGAAAGGTGAACTTCCGTCCCAGTTTCAGCTTTCTTGCAGAGGTTTTCCTCAAGGACTTCTCTGTACTTTGCTCTATTCATTTCTCCTTCTGTCCTGACAATTGCCCCAGTCCCTGCCGATGAGAAACATCCCCATAACATGATGCTGCCACCACCATGCTTCACAGTAGGGATGATGTTCTTGGGGTGATGCGCTATGTTGGGTTTGCGCCAAACATAACGCTTTGCATTTAGGCCAAAAAGTTCCACTTTAGCTTCGTCAGACCACAACGTTTTTTTCCACATGGCTACAGAATCTCCCGAGTGTTTTTTTGCATACTTCCAACGGGATTCAAGGTGGGCTTTCTTGAGTAGTGGCTTCCTTCTTGCCACCCTACCATACAGGCCAAATTTATGGAGTGCTTGGGATATTGTTGTCACATGCACACTTTGACCAGTCTTAGCCATAAAAGCCTGTAGCTCTTGTAAAGTTGCCATTGGTTTCTTGGTAGCCTCTCTGATCAGTCTCTTTCTTGCTCGGTCATCCAGTTTGGAGGGATGGCCTGATCTAGGCAGGGTCTTGGTGGTGCCATACACCTTCCACTTCTTAATAATCATCTTGATCGTGCTCCAAGGGACATTCAAGGCCTTTGATATTTTTTTTTCTACCCATCCCCTGATCTGTGCCTTTTAACAACTTTGTCCCGGAGTTCTTTTGAAAGCGCCTTGGTGCTCGTGGTTGAGTCGGCTTTGAAATGCACTGCCTAGCAGAGGAAACCTACAGAAACTGCTGAATTTATCCTGAAATCTTGTGAATCACTACAATGTAACACAGGTGGAGGCCACTTAACTTGGTGTGTGATTTTGAGGGCGATTGGTTACACTTGAGCTAATTTAGGATTGCTATTACAAGGGGGGTGGACACTTATCCAACCAAGCTATTTCAGTTTTTATTTTTAATACATTTTCTACAAATTTCTCAAATATTTTGTTCACTTAGAAGTTGTGGGGTAGAATGTGTAGATAAATGAAGAAAAAACCTATTTTAATTCCAGGCTATAAGGGAACAAAAGGTGAACATTTTGAAAGGGGGTGTAGGCTTTCTATAGGCACTGCATATCATACTGACATGATGTAGCCCGATTCACAAGCTTACATAGAACCTGAATTAAAAAAAAGAAATACATAAACTGCAACTGACGGGTTTCATTTGTTATTCTTTTGTTGCTGCCTGTAGCGGAATAACTGCTAGTAAGTGTATTTTGAGAAGTGAAGGCATGTTTACAGCACACACGTGGTACAACAGACTAGATGCATTCTGTGATACTGGAACTAACGGATACAAGTAACAGTTTTTCTGTCCAATAAACTTCCCATTCATAAGTCCTTCACTTTTAGTGCTTTGCTCCATAATACAGTTCCGTGACGAACTTTCTGTTTAAACGATGTCAGCACCTATTACTTTGCATGCACTCGAGTATATTAAAATAATCCGCAGGGAATTAATTACGGTATGCTGAGAGGGTCAAGACAGTGGCGAAAGAGAGCAGTTAACTGTGATTAATTGACAACCCTAATAAAAATACAATCTTGTAAGGGAAGAGTTTTAGAATGATTGAGTTTCCCCAGCTAGTACATTTTCTTTCTGCACACAGCTGACTTGGGGAGGTCTCATTTTATGACATGGCTATTTAGTTGTGTTGGTGGTGATGGAAACATTTTGATTCCTGTCACATATGAGTGAAATAAGATCACTTAATAGCACTGGCAGTCCCTGTCTGCTCAACTTACTACTCTGCATAAAATGATATCTGAACATCTTACTAAGTTGTGGCCGGTTCTTGTGCTATTTCTTCCTCTTGCAGCTTTTACAGCTGTGGCTAGCAAATTAGACAGCTGTTGAAAGTATCCTTTACTAGCTGTATTATTAACTGGTTGTTAATGTAGAACAGCTTTTGGTTTGTGTAAATATAGTTAAAGGGTGCCTATACCCAAAAAGCTGTCTAAGTGCTCTGCATATCCAATAAATTATTTTTGCTGCACCGATTTGGTCAACAAGTCGCAAGTTTAGCAGTGTTTTCAGTTTCTTTGTTTCACTTTCTGTTAAACTTGTAACACTTGAGGGAGCTGACATATTGGAGCCTTCCATGCAGCAACATGACGTCAAGTCGTTGATTTCCCTGACAGGCCAAAAATTGCACGCATGGGCTTATGGGAATCCATAGCGTGTGACATGGCGCAGTACAAAACTTTCAGGTGCTTGAATAATAAGCATAAAAACAAGACACAGTTATTTTGTGTGCCAAAGCCTATTAATTCAAAACAGATGATCATAGCAAAAAAACAGCTACATAATTTGAGAAAGGGGTATGCACTGTTTTCTATTTGGTCGAAATTCTTTTGTGCGTGAGGACCACTTTGAATTTGAATGCTACGATAGCAACATGCAGGCAAAGCTTCTAGGGTATGAATGCAAGACCCAATGCAACAAGAAGAAATGTCACACAGCAAAGGCCGGCATCATTGTTTAGCACGATAAAATCATCAAAAGGTAGCTCACTGTATAACTCAATTGTATTTAGTAACAATAAGGAATAATCTGCATTCAAATGAGTAAGATAAATGACGAGACCAAAGGTGAATGTCACCTGAAGCCTGAGATGCTGGTATTACAGACTTTTTATTGCACATTTTGATGTACTTTATTTGTTATCAGTTGTAGCCATTTACAAAGCTTGAAAAAGTAGAACACATGTATGAATTATAGAAAAAGAGTATTCTGCATTCTCTTTATTATCGCTTTCCAGTTTTGGAAATTGTCTGCTTCAGTTTTTCACTGTTTTTGCGTATTTGTGTAATTTAGTTTTGAGTTGTGTCGTGTAATCCCCTTGTGGGCTTAGCAGGCTTGCATGCTGTTTTCCCTCTTCTCACTCTCCTGTTGAGAAACTATATCTATATGGTATCTGTTGTACTGAAACAAGTTGTTTTTGTAATTTTTTACTGATTTACAATTATTATTTTTAGGTTGAAACTGCCTGTTTGTGTGTTTCCTCCTTTCTTTTTCAGATGGTACCTTTCCCTCTTACAGTTTCATGATATCGCTGCCTGACAAAGCTAAACTGGGGTAGTCAGACCACAATGGTTCATATAATTGCCCTTCTATTTTACTTTTTTCATCCATAACAATCGCAAATTATTTTGTTAGGTGCAGCTATAGACTAGCAGAGTTCGAAAATAGGGAAATCAACAACCCAGCGTCATGTCCTGTGACCCAATGCATAGAAGCTTAACACTGTTTTAATACTGTTGTAGCATAATTGGCTGAGCAGGGGCTTTAAATTGTGTCAACAGTTTTCAGCCACGTGTTTTCAATTGAAATTATTCTATATTCACTACCACTAAAGATAATCTTTTTTAAAGGTTGTTACATTCTAATATATTACACAATAAGACATGGGTGCAATTATGTGTCCTGACATTGTCCGCAAGTCATTAGAGCACCATGATTCAGTTGTTCTTTAGGGATATGTGACAATTCCCAGGGCTAGAAGTTCACTTTTTAAAGCAGCAGTGAGGATTTGCTACCTGCCTGGAAAGTAGGTAGCAAAATGGTCTTATTCGGTAGCGGTTTATTCAACTAATAATAATATATAAAAATAATTTAAAAAAACAAACACCTACCTACTGTTTTTTTAAATAGACTGAATATCCCAACCTGCAACATAGTAGGCCTATATTTAAGTTAGTGCTGGGATGAACACAGGAATTTCATGTTTGGATATTCGCTCGTTTTTCAAAAAGTAATAAAAGCCATTATTTACACACACGCACACACACACACACACACACACACACACACACACACACACACACACACACACACATACACACACACAATGCCTTGCAAAAGTATTCAGACCCCTGACCAATTCTCTCATATTACCAAATTACAAATGGTACATTGAAATTTTGTATTGTTTGATATTTTTTTTTTAAAACACTGAAACTCAGAATCAATTATTGTAAGGTGACATTGGTTTTATGTTGGGAAATATTTTTAAGAAAAATAAAAAAAAACTGAAATATCTTGCTTGCATAAGTATTCAACCCCTGTGCTGTGGAAGTTCCCAGTTTGCACCGATGAAAGAAATTGCCCAAACGAGGACACAATTACCTTACCATTGGCCTCCACCTGTGAACCATTAAAGTTGCTGTCACATTTTCTAGATAAAAACCCCACTGTTGAAGG